>NW_019214305.1:0-84694 GCF_002532875.2 Varroa jacobsoni
ATTTCTCGGAAAATCGGAATGACGGGCAAAATCATTAGATATCGTAATCCATAGCGCGGAACCATAGAAGATATGGCGCGTATATGTTTGGATCGCTTACCTGCAAGGGATGCAACACAATAGGTCTTGTGACGATGTGCGCTAGATCTTTAAACATACTGGATTTCAATTGGCTTAGATAGTGGTAGATTCAAATTCAAGATTCAGAAAGTTAAGTTCAACACAACAATCGTTTTTCTTCCATCAGTGGCAAAATGCATAGTTAACTACGATCGCATCGCTTAAAAGTATCATAGGAGATACAAGTCGGAACTACTACGTAACCTATAACTGATGATAAAAAAAAGTAGTGACCGTAAATTTTGACACGAACCTGAGGTTCCGATGCAGATCAATTGTCTGTACAAAGCCGGCAGATGCGATTCGTTCATATCCGTATGTTAGTACACGTTACAAAAAGGATTGGTTTATGAGGTATTGTGATCTTACAAGCCTTCGTCTGGTCGTCAGCGAAGACTATGAGCTTCAGGCGCGTCTTCTGCAATGATCGTCTCAAAAACGGATGATATTACTGGTCCTGTGCGCGTGCTAGGAGCCAGCCGTCTGAAGCAACGGTTAATGGCAGTACCGGACATAAAAGTGACAAAATTCAAAGGAGTAGTACTATACGACGATTTATCGATTTACTTCTCAATGATTGTGTTTGAAAATAAATTGCTTTTCCACCCTTTAGATCCGGTTAATTGAAACTGACTTACCGAGACCCTTTCTTAACACAGTTAGCAAGGGCACCGCCTACTCATATATAAGTGAACATGATATACGAAATGCTCTGTAACTTTTTTTAAAGTTTAGATTATTTAATTTCTGCAAAAAAAAGACTAATATCTATCCTCGACCAAATTATTTACAGGTCAATAAAGAAGTGACTCTTATTCGGTTGTCGTTGACCTGGATAGCTCTTATGTATATATGGTTGAATCGGAGTCCTCAACAAAAGATCAATTTAGCCTCGTTTAAATGTCATTATGATAATATTGAATAAAATAATAACACATAAACAGAGCAAAGTAGTTTATACCCATTATTTGTTATTTGCTATGGGTGTCTTCTTTTCTCAGCAGGCTGTATTGTAAGATTAAATGATGACGTTTATTATTTTGGATTTAGATAGATGTTACCGCCTCATATCGAAAAACGAAACACGCAGATAACGTTTAATCTGTGTCGCGATCTGCCATGCTGTAGCAAAGTCCTAGCTGTTTAATAACATTGCCCCTTAATCTTTAAATGTTACTATTTGCCATTGTATTTAAGCGTACATGCAGAAAATGTAATCTGAAGCAGAACAAGGAAAAGCATTAGTAGAACTGAACAGATACTAATTATTATTCTCCCCATATATAATTCTGTAATATCTAATGAAGAACCCCTCCTCGTTTCCGTAGGAGCAATGTCTGTCTGTTTGCTTAAACATGGAACTTATTTGTCGCATGGGAAAACATCACCCAAAGTTCTTAAAAATCTGAAAACTGAATATTGACTTTATGCCTCATAACAGTTATGAGCTTCCCGAAGGCGTAGCCTCAATATATAGTATTGCAAAGCATATATATTCTATTCTCGTATGGTTTATCAAACCGTATTCCCCACTTATGGCGCAAGGACCACTACGATAAGCATGCCTGAAAGGCAACTTGTTTCGATGCTTCAGTAGCAAAATTTTACGTTACCTAAATGTTTGATACGTTTAAACGTAATGAACAGGACGAGGTAGCGAAGAAAACCGGACGCTATTTTCTGTCGTCTTGTTGGTGAACGTTTCCAGTCCTAAAAGGTTCTTAGAAGCTCGTTTTAGATGCTTCAACAATGCGTCCAGTACTCGGTCCTCGGGATGATGGACAAAGTAAAGAACGTATTGCACAAAAGACTGAGGAAGGGGTTCAAAGCGGCAACGCGCCTAAACATGTCTTTGCATATAAGGCAATAGCGTTAATGTGGGATCTTAACTATTATAACAATCAATGAAAACTGTAGCAGCTTCATCTCGCTTGTCGTTTACATAAGTCTGAGCTGATGATTTTTGTGAAGACGCAGAGCTCATAGATAACGATCAATGCATTTTCCTACGGCCACCGCGCAATAACTAAACCTGGTTTCAGAAGTCGTTGTAGAAACAATCGGTTCTGCAATTCTACAATATGCGACACCATTCGAAAGCCATCGATATTACACACAGGCACCGTGCCTGGCATCAATGACGCGTCGATCCGCTTCAGTGAGAAGGTGTCTAAGTGTAGCGTAGCAAATACTGCCATTTTAGAGATATATCATTGTGTCCCAAGGAAAACGTCATTAACTTTAGTCGTGCATTATAATTATCTATTTATTTGTTGTTGTCGTCGTCGTTTCATTTTATTATTATCTAAACTTTACATTCAGACATTCACTCGAATAAATTCTATTCGTCAACAGCTGGTCCGTCAATCGCTGTTTCCACTAATAAAAAAAAGAATAGTTATCTTTTCCGTTTGCCAAGCTTTCTCTCCTTTTCCCCTATAAGTGATTTTCTACGATCGTGGTCTAGATGCGTCCCGTCTTTCTTTCCCTTCGGACAACGGCACTGGGCAATGAATAATAACAATATCATTATAGCTACTATAATTAATGCTATAGTAAGGGCATGATGTATTATTATATTGTAGCTTTTGATGTTGCGCCGATTAAGCCATACACTTTTATTTAACACATCAACTCATTGTATTGTAACGCATTTACCATGCTGTTGTCATGAGCGAGATAAGTGCTTAGCTTTTAGGACACGTTTTTTTTACTTAGACACATTAAAGAAACAGGCGACCCAAATTAAATAAATTGAATAACATCATAATAAGAACCACAATTACCATTGACATTCTTTTGCTCATCACTTTATAGAACATAGATGTAAATAAGGTCATCGCTTTCGTCGTTGTTGTCGTTTCATGGTAAATACAAAGCTCATTCAGTTACCCCCAAACATTGCCCTTCTTTGTTGCAGAGGCTATGGAGGCATATGAACTTTATTCGTAATAGTAATTATAATATCATACTAGTATTATCAATCAGATAGTTTTAGCTGAATTACGTACACTCTATATACACACACAAATTTGACCAGCGACGCGTGTGCTGGATGGCGGTGCTCTCAAGTGCGCACACGCATCGATTCTCCCTTGCCCATTTTTTCTTGCTCTATCCGCCCGGCATCTATTTCTTTCTGTCTCGTTCTTAACGATGTAATTGCGTAGTTTCCGTAGGTGCATTCAAGTAGCGCCTGCCTAAATAGGGTGTATCCTCGCTTGCTTCGCCGTTCCCGCCAACAGTTTGAGAAGCAGGCATCATCAATGACCTCGATTGTTCACACGTATAATTGAATGTATGCGATTTTCGCAGAAGAAAGGCCCCGTTTCGGCTACTATTGTTTCTGTTGTTGCTGTTTTTCGTAGATCACGTTTATCTGTTCTGCCGTAGCCCCCTCCGCCAGCTTGCCCCTAGCCATCTGAATCTTGCTGGAGCTATTACAACCGCATTGACAATAAGGTGTCTATGAATTCTAGTTGCATTCAGACTTCATATCCGTCATCATTTTAGCGTCTTATTCAAACAGACTAAGTAGCTACGGTGGCCCTATGATATGATATATAATTTGGAAGTCCGAGATATGTATCAACTTTATACATCCTATATAAAGGCTTTTATTTACATGCGTTTATGCTAGTGACCAGCTCAGGGTACTGTTTTGTGTCATCTCGAATACGACTACTGATGATGCGGATCTGTACCGTAGACGTCATTTATAAATAGGTATCATTTACCGGTCGCTCTCTATTGTGATGATCATAAATCAACTTCGTGACCTTTGTCTGGACCTTAGATCCACTTACTTTTTCACTGCAATCTATGCGCACATAATATAGGAGACTCATAAAATACGGTTAACACTGTTATGATCGGCTTTTTTTCACACGAGGCTCTGTTTATAAGCCACGCAGAAGTGCTGGGCGGTGTACGAGTGCTCTTGTGGGTGGTGGAAAGGACATTGTCTTTACTGAATGATAGAGAGTAGCATTTAGGAAAAAAATCGCCATCTCTCCTCAATTATTTTGTCTCCCGCCCACTGGCTCTAGCCTTTGCACTAAGGAAAGCAGTACGATTAGCTTCCCTTCGTTGGTCACGCTGCTTGAATCTTTTCTCAATATTGGAAACGGGCGGACGTCGTTCAGGATCGTCATTTGTTTAGTCCTTTCCTATGTGATTAATCTAGAATATATTACGACACTCGTATGTCGTCTTAGTATGACAGATTTTATTTTAATTACTTTATTTTTCACATGCAGTAATAAGGGTGTCTGCTATATTACATGAATGTATGTATGTACAGAACCGTCGCATCAAATAGCATCGCTTTGCTTCATTCACGCTGCCGCAAACGTCAAGTCTCCGCCTTCGCCCGCGCGTGTGCTCTTCCTGTTTATGATTAGTTTTGATATTTCTAGTAAGTGACTAGTAAGGGCAGAGCAGCTATAGAACAAGCATAGCGATAGGGAGGTGGAAGATCCATTGGTCGCCGCCGGGAGAACGCAGTGGTCCGGTGCCTTGCCCGCTTTGCCCCGTTTGTTGTTTGAGGACCCACGCGATATGGCTCAACCAAGGGCAGCCGCTGAAATTCGAAGCCGTCAGAAATGCACAGACGCTGTGTTTTCAGGATAGAGGTTTATATATCAGCATACCAAACAGCAAATTATTGAAAGATAAAATATTCGAACAATGCATAGTAAGAGGTATGTCCAAACAAGCTAAGGCACCATGACATAACCATAAAATAGTAAAACAATCAATATACTATTATGAACTAAAGTATACATGCATTCAGTAGTTAACCCCACAAGAAAAACAGGATCGTAGAGCTGTTTTCGTCTCTCGTCTACTCATCCAGGCCTAGCTACTAACGTCCACGATTAATTATTGTTATGAAGGTAACTTACGTAGATGCGGTCTCCAAGGAGCAGTCGTCACCTCCTGGTGATGATGCCAACCTACACCAACTCCGACAGTGGTTTCGCTCATTCCAGGGCCCCCGCTAACCATGTCAGCTGTGTATGCAGCTGGGGGTGGTGCGAGTTCGACAGCGGTGTGCCCGGGGGAAGACACCTCCATCGAGACGCCATACATCCCTACTGCAGGTTGTGGTGTCATTCCGCCCACACTCAACTGGTGAGCCATACCCCCGACGCCTCCAACCGTCATTCCCACTCCAACACCCATGCCGACGCCTCCGCCACGACCCCACATCAGCACGCTCTGTCGAGTCGAATCGAGCGTTAATGGAGACGCGGGACTTTTGACGCGAATCGGTTCTGTCGTTCCAGTCGGGAGCAGCGTTGGCAAGTGAGCGTGACCGGGCGTTGGCTGCACCAATAGGGGCGACGTGTGCTGATGGTGATGATACGGTGATGACGCTGGCGGCGAATCATGCTGGTATTTGCCGTGTCCAGCGATACCTGGCGGTGTGTCGAGCGTCTCCTTGGAATGCTCGTATGTGGCAGCGTTACCTGGGAATGGAGAATAGTGCTGCGGTGGCGGCGGATAGTCGCTTGTCGGATAGTATCCGCTCAGGGGGTGGTGTCGATAGTGTAGAAAGTCGGCTGGCGCCGTTAGGAACGAACGTGAATTGTCAAACAAAAAATTCGCCTGCGTGGCCGCCGTGTAACCGCCGAGCTCAGGGTGTGTATAGGGACTGGGATACATCGAGGCATTGTACGCAGCGGGGTCAGAATGGTCCATTGTGGATACTCCGGATAAGTGGTAAGCAGTCGCGGCGGTGGGCAATTGCATCGCTGCAGCGGTCATTGCCATAGGCGTCATCGGTGGTGGCGCACAACTGTCAGGTGAATGAGGGTTTTTGTTGCTTCGCTTCTTGCTACCTCCGCCCGAGCTGGGTGCGTGTGACCCGAGCATCGCGTGATGATGATGATGGTGGTGATGGTGGTTATTGTTATTATTATTGTTATTTCCAGCACTATCCTTCTTGTACTTTCTTCGAGGCTTTTCGGAACTCGCACTGTCGTTGCTAATAATTCGGGTTGTACCATTATTGCAACCGTTGCTGTTCACCACTGTAGTACAATCAGGTAGCGGAGGTGAGTCGGGTGACGAGATCGAGCCAGCCAGAAGCTGGTTCAGCCCCGTATCCAAATAAGTAACCTTGAAATCCATTGTCCGCTTACCCAGTAGGTCACGGCCTTCCTCCTCCCTGAATAAAAGAGAAAAAATGAAAAATAATGTCGCAGTCTGAATACGGGCGAAATATCGAAAGCTGTTGGAAAGTATCAGCTTAGTTGTTTGTTTGTACGAGATGTATGTACATAATCGTTGTAATACAGTGTTGTTCTTAAGATATAATCTATGTACACCTGGTTGGCTGTCAATGTCTATTCGATATGCGTTGTAAACAGTTAAAGTAGCACACAATTTGTTCGCTTCGCGGTGCAGCCCGTGCCGTGGGGTGAGCTGAGCAACAAGTTACTTACATGAGTGGCCGATGCGTGCAAAGTATGAAGTCGGGCTTGCTATTTTTGTATACGAGCCGCGTACTTGTCTGCAGCCACTGCCAGCTACTCGTGCCATTGTTTTCACTATTAGCACTCAGCCGGTACGCGATCAGACCTGACGCGCCCGTTTTCAACACTGAAATTTCACATACACATTAAGACGGAGTAACGATATAATGTACGCAGTAATGTAAAGTACTGATGCAGTGTTCTGCCTAAAATGTACAATTGTACGGACCACAATACGCTAGTTTCTTTACTCACCACATTTGATGTTGCTTGAATGAGTTAAAACGTTCTTTAGATGTTCAAATGTTATGTTTTAAGTTGGTCAAGTAAAGGTGAACATTTATCGAGCTTACGTTCTTGGTGCGCAGATGCAACGTAAGCGAGATCGTCCGGATGGACAAGGTCATAGCCTCCGCGCATCGCTCCAATGTCCTGATCTGTCAGCCCGAGCAACGCTTTGCCTCGCGAGTCCATCGATACTAACGACAGGTCCAGCTTGTGCTTCGACTTGAACATGCTCTCCTATAGAAAATCAAGCAATGCCTAATTTAACCTACATACATCTTCTCTGACGAATCAATGCTTTGTCTTCATTTATATCCAATATATAGGGATTTTGCTGTTACTGACAATGATTCTATATCACATGAACGATGCTGAACTTGATTTGTTCATTGATTTATTCAATCTAACTTTAGATAGAGTGTCTGCTTGCAGTTTAGGAGCAAAGTGCCACTTAAAGAAATTATCTAATACTATGGCGAATCAAAAGTTGTTTTAGTTATCGGAAGTATGGAACAGAACCTGAAAGCAAACGATCTCTAACCTTCTGCGGCATTTCCAGTAACGATGGCGGTCCAAATGGGGTGCAAAGCGCAAACAGTGCCAGGGGTGGATCTTCCGTTTTATGGTTTTGTCCGTGAAGTACTTTGATACGGCCCTGAATATCCAAACGCTGTATGGCAAGGAGCGATACCGATCAGAAACAAGTATCACAGGCACGTGTATGTCCGTATACGCACAATACAGATATCATTTTTTGTGAAAAAAAAATGACTCGAAGGTTCTTTTTTTCTTTTTCTTACTCGAAGGTATTTTTAGCAGCAAGTAACTATATACGATTCACGTATTAGTAATTGGCAATAATAACTTAACGCATAGCAAAGTATAACCGATTTTGTGAACTTACGAGAAATCCTGAAGTGTTGTCAAGAAGGCATCGAAACCGAACTGTAAAATTTCGGTCTAAATGCCGGTGAAGTTCTGAAAGTTCAAAACACGACGATAATGTTCGAAGTTACTATCCACGGCACGCTACATTAACAAAGCGGCTGGTTTGCTTTCAATAATTCGTCTCTTATTGTGCTACTGAATACGTAAATAGCGGAATACACAGGCACACGCTACCACCTTAATGTAGCATTTTTTGTATGCTCACACCTCCGCTCTTCTGTATTGACGGAGAAAAATTGTTACAAGGTAAGTTGTAATTGGGAGTTACCTGACGACTGAAGCATATGTTGCACAGAAATGTTAGCCCGATCTGCGGGCAACTGCGAATTCCACATTAAAAGCCTCTGTAGCTCTTCGCGGTCCTCAGAATGAACTAGCTCGTAGACACTCTGGTGACAAATATCGGACTGAAAAACAAATCATTTTTGATTTTTGTTAATTTTTCTTGTTGAAATCTTATTTCTTCTGAGTTTATGCATTAGGAGGCTCATGTGTGAAGTTCATGCTCGATCAAGTGCTCAGTAGGTCTGACCGTACGTATATATATATATATATACATACATTTTGTATAGAACGTTAGGATTCCTGTTAGGAAACTACTACATATCTCTGCCATGCAAGCACAGCTTCGAAGCTGTCTCTAATATTAGCGCCGGATAAAGTCGGTCTATTCAGTAACACAAGTGTAGGCATTTTATATTTGAAATCTAAGCGTTGGCTGGATAATTAAACGCGTAAAAAAACTGTGGCAATATAGTTAAACTTACGCGTCTTTCTTAAGTTGTGTGGGTGCAGCGATGAGTGTCATAATCCTAAAAATTGTGACATTTGATTCTAACAAAGCTTAATCAGCCGTTTCTATTGGCTTCTGCTTGATACAGAGCAATATTAGGGTTAACTGTTGCTAGAAGCCAATGTTTTGACGCTTTTTTTTTAGCACATATTAGAACATGGAAATCCAGATGCTTGTGCCAAGAAGGACTATTAAATACTAGGATATTGCACAACGGACAACCGCGTAAACTTCAATACCAACGAACTAACAGGTTAGAACCGAGGCCAAACGTAATGAAAATGCAAAAATTCTGAAGATCTATTTCGAGAGCAACCGAAACAGCAGTTTATCTAAGAATAATGCTACCAGAGTTTCCCACTATATCGTGTAAATCGTGAGGTCGACTTAACGGCAGAATTGAATACCAAAGGTACGATATAATTTCAATGAACGTGAAGGGTAAACTGTACCAAGACGTTTGCCATTAAAAACGCATGTACCAACGTAAAGGAAGTTGTCGAGGAATAAAAGACTTCAATAAACCTACAAAGACATTGTGTATATGCGTCACTTATTTGATTTCAGACAACACAATAATAATGAAATGAACACAACGAGGTTCTAATTTTTTGCATATTTTTTATGTGCAACAAAATTAGCGTGTAATAGGTTATGACGACTATTTTGGCCTATATCACGTATTTAGAATCCACTATCTAGGCATTATTAGATATAGTTCAAGCGTTGCGATGGTATAGTATGAAAAAAAAAAATAGAAACACTTCGTTCTAGATTAAGGCAGACATTTGAGGTATGCAACCAATTTTCAAGAAATTTCGCGACGTGAAAACTTCCCCAGCCGCCCACAATCCTCGGATTGTGGGCGGCTGGGAGCGACTACGACCGGCGCTGGAAAAGATACTCACGCTCATTTGCACACTTTTAGGAGAGCTGCTGTTTCGCTTGTCATAATTAAGGCCGCATGATTTACAAATGTAGGTCAAGTAGCTTTCATTATGAGTCACCGTATATAGGTAGGACATTCAATTGCATTTCCTTTGTTTGCAAAAAGCTACTTTCTTTAAATATATGAGTACTTAAAATTGTGACTCCATTCGTTTGCTTCTATATTTAAGTTTAAACACACGATTTTTTCTCAGCTGCTACTAATTGCTCTCTTTCGCATAATTCAAACATGGGCCAGATAATTTCTTTGGTTATTACTACGATAATAACATAAATATTATGATAATAAGCAGATATTCATTACCAGGAACAACAGTAGTAACGTTCAACACGATTTCGTGAAAGCCTTGTGAAGACGGTATTATTTATGATATAAATAATGGCATATTCACTCCGTCGGGTGGGATGAGAGGTATTTGCTTCTTAATTTCCTTCCAGCTTTGATCATTGCCCCATTTTAGGCACTTGCAATTTGTATTTTTATTTCTCTTCGAACAAGTAATAGGTCAGGTAAGAACTACTGCTAATATGATCCAGTCAAATGCAGTAGAAGCTCTTACTCGTCCTTATCTTACCACACTTTTACGGAAATCAAGCGAAGTAGAAAAGGTTCAATGAGACCTTTCTTTTTCTACCTTCCGTCTTCCCGTGTCTTCTTCCCGTTCATGCCTTAATGTCCTAAAACGGTCATCGCCATCTCCACCTGGTGGTTATATCGTGCAAGTTCACACCTATTTTCTTATTCTGCGACCGGTTGGCCTGTCGAAAAAACTACATTCATACGGGTAGGTTGTGGAGTCGAAAACAAGGGACTGAGCACGGTCTAGATGGTTTAAGCCTCGGTTCGTTCTCCAAGGCTCACTGCGAAGAGCTAAGCTTAGAGCGTTCGCGGCGACGGCGCGGTCCGTCATGCAGCGCCACCCAAAGACAACCTCTCCCTTTCTTCCTATCTGCTTTTTTACCTCTTCGGCTGGTCTGGCCGGCCGGTCAGCGCCACACATGGTCATCA
Source organism: Varroa jacobsoni (assembly GCF_002532875.2). Classification (NCBI taxonomy): domain Eukaryota; kingdom Metazoa; phylum Arthropoda; class Arachnida; order Mesostigmata; family Varroidae; genus Varroa; species Varroa jacobsoni. The sequence goes on from NW_019214305.1 coordinate 10,586, forward strand.
CATGATGGTCCAAATCAGCAACGGCCTATGGAAGTAGCTAGTATACGTGTGCACGAAGAAGGGCCAATCCATGGTGGTATAGCCAGCGCGGGGAAGCTGCACATCCGACACATGCCCCATGCGCCGACCACCGAGCTTCGAGAGAATGGTATTACGGGCTTGCCCTGAGGATCCTAAGCGGGCGGAGTTTATTATTTATAATTATCCCCCTACTACCATTACTACTAGTACTGGTCACCACCCTCTGATTGAGCAGCCGCGAACGAAACCACTCCCTCTTCGGAAGCCTCAAGCTAAGGCGTAATGCGCTAGGCGATGTTGCCACTGGCGCCTTGACTGCTTTCTTGGCCTTTGCGATCTGGCCGTCATTCGCGAGCAAGCGACCAAGTCACGGGCTAACAGCATCAGAGATATAGGGCACTTGCCTTGAGGCCAACGAACATAGACAGCGCACTGAACAACGAAAAGGGAGGCCTTGGGAGATGTGAAGAGGAGTGCATGGAAGAGGAGGAGGAAGGGGAGCAAGGGTGATGTTGTTGAGGGGACGCCGTCGAGCGCTCAGTTGGTGGTTGGGCGGCGACCGAGTTGCTACGAAGTGTGCAGCAGCAGCAGCAGCAATCAGCTTGCACGCGGTCGTACCATGCTGCATTGTGTTCCCTCGTCGTCGAGTCGGCCAAACTCGGCCCAGTTCATCATAGCCACGTCCTGACAGCGATAGTTCCTCTTGACTTATTCTTAGTGCGGATGCTTTTAGCAGAGCAGAACCGCGCAGCCCGGTTGACCAAGCAAGACTCTGTAGGTTAGTTCCATAACGACGACTTGCGGGGTCACAGGTCTCGGGGTGGGGGCCAAATCGACTTAGGCGGCTGTGTACATCCGCGTTTGTGGCGGGGTCCTCAACACACGAACTAACCTAGCCGTTATGCATACGCTCCGATCCATAATCACTTTTTTATGTTTATGTTAGAAGGACAAAGCAAGACCCGCGCGAAGAATCGAATTGCTATCAACTAACAGCTATTATTACCGTCTATTGCAAATAAACAAGACGTGAGACAATAGAGTGTCCAGCATTGATTTGCCATTTGTTTGCCACCGAGACATATCTATTGGTATGATCATCACCTTCAGGCAACGGCTTGACCACTTCTTCCCTAATGAACACCACCGAACACGTTTCCAGTTGGCGATATATGCATACGTGCCATTGTGTAAACATGGGGGCGCTTTCAGTCAGACAGCGTGTCACTTTCATGCCACATAACGCTCTTACATCAAGCAGCGGGGGATGTCTTGACCAGCAAAACACGAAGGACTTGACATGCACATGCAAAAACGAGCATTCTATTATCTTACCTGATGAAAGCCGAGATAGGTCTCCACGGTATGCGATGCGAAGAACACCTCTCCATCGCACGTTAGAATGAGCAGAAAGCCATTCAGAGCCTGCTGGGTATTGCAAAGCAAACAAGGGATAGCAACGGGACAGTGTATTAATCACAGTTCATCCCTATCACGATGAGATTAAGAGAATCTACGGTAAAAACAGCCGTTCCCTATGTAAAACATTTCATCTGAAGATCTTGAAACTATTACTTCGTACACAACTTGAGATACTCAGCTTTTAGCAAGTTACGTTTGTGAAGATAGTGGCTGGTCCACATGCATGGAATAGAATACGATTCTGTGTGTATAATATGCTACTCACTCGCTATTGTTCATTCATCGTTCAACTTGCCGCATCTGATTAACTTGTACTGCCCTCATGACGATAATGTCATACTTCCTAGCAAAAAGTTAGTTTCAGAAAGCATTTTATTGATTGATTCAAGTCAGTGGCCGTCTGGGCTGGTTTAGGCAAGGCGAGGCGAGGCGAGACGATGCTCTAATGATTTAATACGCATAGTCGGGTAAATCTTCAAGAAGAAGCATTTTTAATTGTGGCTGGCGCAGTTCGTTGTAGTTGTTAATCTATTCGAACAAATAAGAGGAGCCAGCTGCCGCGTACGACATCAGATCTATAATATTACATATCATAGCTATGGTGGGACAAGGGTCCTAGTACAGGTAGATGCATTGAATTGTAGATGAATTTAGTCCTCTCCCACCCGCGACAGTCATGATGTTGGCGCTGATGGGGTCCGTAGATAGCGTTGGACGCGCACTGCTGCCTTGCCGCTCCGGGCGGAAGAAATCAAGCGAACGAATCGAGATTGGAGATCGGAGATATACAAATTACCTCTGTGTTACTTGTTTGTAAATATGATAACACTTTGTCTAGCTGACACAAGGTGTCAATGTGAACACCGCGGTACGAAATAGAAGACTCCTAGGAAAATAGGACGGCAACTGTTTTGGAACAAATATGAATGACGCCGAATTTCCACAGTCGATCATTTAAGCGTAACGTGTGTCGAGGATGATAGTTTTTCTGGCACTAAAGTTGCAGACAATGCGCTGTATGACATATGATTACTATTAAATAATTCGATAAACGCAGTGGCCATACTTGCCTTTAGAAACTGGGTATTGTGAAACCTGCCAGTTATTTAGATTTAGGACATGTTTGTTGATACATCCCAACATACAGAACTAACAGGAATCAATCGAATTCCCAACCCTTTTTCTTCAGATAAATATTGAAAGCCAGCGCGCTTTGTCGATACATTCTCACAGACGTTCATTTATTGGGCTGCCGTATCTAAAGTCTATAGCAATACATTTTTCAAACGATAGTGTAAGTCTGATCTATTGGCCCACTCTAAAGACTCAGAGGTATTGGGGAAGCGAACATAATACGAAGCTTCGATGAAGTCTGCTATTCCTACAAGGGAGAGCTACCTAGATACTATTATGATAGCTTAAGTTCGGTTTACGTATATGCTTACATGACTGTGCCGTTTGTTAGTTATTATCAATGCGAATTATCCCAATCTTCATACCTTTGGGGCCTCACTGTGTCAGAATTATCCGTTGACAATGCCCTAAGCGTTCCCCCGGGACTTTCTCTGAACCACAGAGTTTAGCGAGTGATGCCTGCCTCGTGCTTCCGCTGCGCAATATGATGTCACACGCTATAAACCCATCTTTCGTGTTTGACCACCCCCGCTCCCTTCTTTCCCCTTATCTCTTCACTCACGAAACGGATGCTCTCCATGGTTGTACTATCCATTTCCCAAGAATTAAGAAAGCTCGACTTAGATTACATTTTTTTCCTGCGGTATTATGAGGCAACTTCGGCACGGAGGATGTCTGACTCTAAAAAGATATGTAATCCAAGTTTATAGAAATGGAGAACGAAGCTTTATGATCAATTTCTATATGATATGAGATGGATACACAATTAGAATCATCGGCCTTCTTTTATAGTATAACTACTTCGAACTATCTTTATCTCAGTTACTGATCAGGTCACGGTGCATGCTCATAGGGTATGCATCACTCACGCTGCATTACCAGGTCGTACTAGGAATTTGAACCTGTTCTTCTGTCTGATAGCCACGCGTGGTCAATAAGTAGGTGGTGAACACCGTGTTTTTCGAGGTCAGTTGTGTACTGTTGGATAGCCGTTCGATGTCTCCAACCTACATAATATAAAGGACACGGTCGCCGCCTTTTTGGAGAACTATTCGAGCCTGCGAATAATCGAACAGTTGCCACTTCGGATTTCGGGTTGCTCGCTGATCAGGCGCAAAGCTGCTTTGAACAGCCATAGTACTCTACTAGGGATGTACGAACGGAGTGTTTACGCAGCCCTAGTCTAATTGACCACCGTCTTCGACCTATGATGCTAAGGCAGGTAAGCGTATTGGAAGCGTATATGTGTGTAGTATGTACATGGAAGAGGGTAAGCAAGCTTCTAGTTCGTAATGTTCGTCCGTTATCTCAACGTAACAGACGCTGGACGGCTCATCAGGCGTTTACGTTCGGGGAGACAGAGAATACGAAACTTAATTATAGCAGTAGTTATGGTGGGAAAATTCTACAAATATTCTAGGGCTATTATTAGTTAAAATGTAGTTCACGGTTTTGTTGTAGACGCTGTGCAGAGACAATCGAAGAACCCCGATTAGTGCCGATCAGACAAGCTGCTATAGTTTGCCTGCTGACCCAGTGTCATCAAATAAGTTACTTTCTGCGTACTTGTGCCAGTCGTATATAATGATTTGCCGATATCAGATCGATAACAAGATACTGGTGCGCCGTGAAGATCGCTGGCTAAGAGCACCTTTAAGGCACTTGGATATTAGTCACTATCCATTTTAGGTCTGGCAATAATATCCAATCAAACTTGCCAAAATAGTTATGGTAAGCATCAAAAAAGACGTAGCAGAAGTAACTCTAATACAACATTAGCGCTATTAAAAACAGTATATTAAACAGTATATATATATATATATATATATGATGAAGTTGTCTCCCTGCTGAATCTGTCTTAGACAGTTAGACAAAATAAAAATAGCAAAGTTCTAAATTTCAGTCCACTAACTCAAGTACAATACCACACATATTTCCACAGCAGTTGACCACATGTTTGAGAACTAACATTACAAAAACGCAGCTTCAATTACGACCAATTATAATGTATAGTCTAGTCAAAACGTAGAACCCGCGTCTGTCCAACAATGAATCCCTCAACCATGCGTATCTGTTTTATATATGTACATATACCAGCCATATATGTATACATGTATATGTACACATATATACGTGGCTGTAAATAACAGCCATATGCTATTGTGATACTTGTGTCAGGCCAAGAGAAAATATGCACTCTTTCTAACACTAAATTTAAGTATTACGTTAGGCGTAAATGGTAATTCAGCGTAGACACAGATGAACAGAGCTGGCTAAATGTATGTAATATTGAAATCATTTTGTCTTGGCATACCGTCGGTATATTTTGGCAGTTTACTTTACGAGGTCATTGTCAAGCCTAAGCAGCCCATCACCATAACCACATGGGCCTATGAAAAAGAAAGAAAGGACATATAGAATGGGCCGGTCGTCTTAAGTAAGTCCCTGCTGCCGCCGTCGCTGCTAGTGTTGTGAACATCTTGCCTGCAGTTTACCATAGCAAAAGGCGGTCTCGGCGAAAACCCGCGTATGCTGAACCCGCCCAGATGTTCTGACGTTTCATAGGCGCGCTCACAAAGAAAAAGTGTATGGCCAACATGTAGTGGTGTGGTGCAGTAGAAATCCAAAATATAGTTCTTCGTTGCTCCGATCCTGCCGAAGCAAGACGGGGGCCACTCTTGGGACAGGGGTCTGTTCCTGCTCTTGTCCTGGGAGCAGAGGAGAGCAGAGGGCTTTCTCTCCCCTCATCATAGAAAAGGGCTACAGCCGACGAGCAAACGGATAGCCAACCAACCAACCTTCGCCTTGGCAACTCTCTGCAGGAACAAAGATGTTTCGCCTTGTGCCTCGCCTGCTTGGCACTGTCTTTCTCTTCTTCCCCTGGGAGTTTAACGTAATAGACGAGCCATTCGGAAGATTGTGGTCTTTTCCTTCGTATGGTTCGCCCTCCGTTTTCGGGCCGTGCGCAAAGCAAAGACTTCTTCTCTTCTACGCTAGGGAAGGTATAAGACCAAAAGCAAGGACCCTGTGTACTATACTAGCAAGCAATGCAGGGACAGCGGCTTTGGCAGCCAGAGCCGCGTCTTTGCTCGAACGCGCACCACCGACTAGGGCCAGCACGGCGATGGCGGCCGCGCCTGCTGTCGGGGGTTGTGATGGAAATGGGGGAAATGAGAGAGATGCGCTGTGTGATTCGGCAGGCGGCTCGGCCTAACCCAGTTTTGCCTGCTCTTACTTTATTCCGAGTCCTTGCTCACAGACGAGACTGAGGAGAACAGCCAGCCTGTGTATTCTAACCTTCCTCATTCCCTGCCCCTTGTTTTATTTCGTTCTCAAGTATCCACCCTCTCTCTTTTAGCTCCTCCTCCTCCTCCTCCTCCTCCTCCTCCTCCTCCTCCAACGGAAAAGAAGAACTCTTCTTTGCCGGTCGCCAGCGATCAACCGACCCAAAAAGGCTTTCAGTGCACAACCGCTGAGTTTCAGTGTTTTTTTTGCTTTTTTCAACATTGTTACACGCTAGCTGGGCTTTTAGAAGACGATCGTTTGAAGAAGTTGTTATAATGTAGGTATGCCACCTAATGCAAACTATTTGGTATGTTTTTCGGGATACTTCGGATAGATTTAGCTACTACCACAATTGGCTCGTTTAATTGTCCTCTTTTTATTAGATTCATTATCTAGCACTCCCCAGTCAAGAACGCTAGCGATCCCCGTGTACCATTTGTAGAATTACCCTTGCCTGTCCAGTGACTCGTTACCACTCCTTTCGCGCTCTTCTTTTTGTGGGTAGCTCGCAGTGCCATAAACTCCGCTTCTCGGTTTCTTAGCTTTCGTTCTGTCTTTTTCGCTTCTACTCTCAGGGGTCACGGGGCTAGCCCCTGCCGGCTCTTTATTGTGCACTCGTTATTTCCGACTACCGCCGATACCAATTGCTTTGTCAAGTTTCAAACTGCCAACTCGTCATAATCTAAAAATCACTCCCTGCTGTATCTGCACCCATAACTGAATTTTGTCTTAGATATAATTTGAATCAAAATATTGAGATGATCGTCAAATGGGTATGCGTTAGCTAATTTTCAGCCGCCTTACATTCATAGGTAAAGATGTTCGTTGATATTGCGACAGCATTTAAACGCGTAACGTCACGGCTCTCCGAAAGTACAATTCCTTTGCGATGTATCGTTCTGCTGTGATATCGGCAGGGTATGGAGGGAAGGCGATTGAGTTCCAAGCTACCCGAGGTAACCCAGACATGCTCGTTCGACAGTACATCGACACATGAGCTCCGATTTACTACAACAAAAGGCCAGCTGTTTTTTGTACTTAATGAATTGTCTACAGACATAGGTAAATCGAATAGTATAACAACATTATATAAAATAGCGATAGGCCAGTTTCTAGAAACGAACTTATTAATCTCGAGCCTGAAAATTTAAAGATTACCGGGTGCAGCTTCGCATGAATAAGAGCAGAGCGTACATTGCATTGTACTTCCAAAATATCAGCGGGCTATTAAGCCAGTCATTGTTACACTGTATTGACTAACTTCCGCTGGCCCTGGCATTGCACTGGGTAGGGTTTCGTACAACCTCCTCTTCGTCGACTTCTCTGTTTCATTATAGCAAAATTCGAGCGCTAGTGGAAACGCTGAGGCGAGAGAGGCAGCGGTATCGACTTTTAGAGTCCGCTAAAAAGGATGGATGCCGTTGACATGATGGTAGCCGTCACTAAGCGTTCGTTTTGTGATCATACTGGCGGCGATTCTGGCTGCAGCTTCAGCGGCCACCTCGGCTCGCCTGCCACTCATACAGCTATAGACACGTGCCTATGAACACGCACTAGACTGATTCATTCCATCTGCGCTTGCGTTCTCAATCAGGCGGCGATTACCTCGAAGGTTGTCGGCTGTTCCCCCCAGCATCGATAAGTTCAATGTACATAAGTATAGCAGCAATGCTGGCATCACTTCTTTCGCCCTTCGCTCTCTCGCCGTTACTCATTCGCTGGCTCGCAAGGGACGACAGCGGCGAGGAGCGACTGTCTGTGCTTGTCTGTTAGACGAAGGCCGGCAGCCAGAACGTCGAGCAGAGCTGCCGTGGTTGTGTTCCTGCAGTAGCCTATAAGTCGGGAAAGCGGTAGCCAGCGGTGCTACGCGCAGCAGCTACAACAACTTGAGTTAACTAGTAAGTCGAGGGGTCATAGAAACAATGGCTCAGGGGCTGTCGTCTGTTGCTCCGTCTTCGCTCCGCCTGACTTGCAGCCTGTTTGCGCAGCACCAACCGACAGGGGACACCGAGAGAGGTGGCAAATCGGACCGTCTGCGTTGTCTACCGCAGCCGCCTGTCGTGGCGCTGTAATAGTGGGTACACGTTGTTCTTGCAAGAAAGGGAATAGGCTAGGAAAGGACCCACAGCACAATGGCGCTCTCGTCGGCCAGCTCCGGCTCCCGCTGGCAAAATTGGTGCAGTTGCAGGCGGGGCGAGCGCCGTGTAGTTTAGCCTGTTTTTGCAACAAAGTTATCACCATGACAACGCATAGCGGAAGTCCCGAGTCATTTTATGGGCCTCATTCACCCAGTCACAGGGCTCGCTGACTTCTCACTACTTCTTCGTGTAGCGGTTGTAATCTCGCGGGGAGGCCCGAGAATCGTCCGCTGCTTGTTGGTTGGTCGACAAGCTGCCCGGACGGCTGTTGGCTGCTGCTGTCGGTCCTAACAAAGCGTTGAAGAGGGCGTAATGGCGGTGATCGTGTGGTGGTATCGGCATAGGTGGAAACGGGTGAGAGGCGCAAGCTGATTGCTTTGCTCATTATCTGGGCGCACTGTTAAATTGGCATTGCCTTTTTTTTTCGAGAGCACGCAGCATCAGCTCTCTCTGGCGTCAGAAAGAGAGCACAGAAATGACGATCGGACGCGACCGACAACGATAGCGAGAAAATGATAGAAAAAAAAGCAGGTCTCCGATAGCCGATAGGGGACACCATACGGGGATGTATCCTGACAGGCGGCACCAGTGATACAAAATGGGACAGGTATTTTGCTTTTTTCAATAGAAAAAAAAACGACTAGAAACGGTGAGATTTCGCTGCTATCTTACCTCAACTGGTAAAAAAGGCAAAGTATAATGACTCCACCCGAAATCGTCAGGGAATTCAACAGCCGTGCTTGAAGAACATTGCATTTTAATATCAAATCAATGCAAGGACCTCAGATTACAATGGCACGCTGCCAGTTTATACATGAGGGCAGCATAAATTATCACTGCTGATTAGAAAAGGAGTGACGGGGGGCCAAAAAAGAGAAAACAAAGCAGAACGAGTGAATATACGCGGTTCAAAGCCAGCGCAATAGTTAGCTTGTTAATAGTTATCAATTTTCAAACGGTTACAGTCGTAATAGCCAGTAGCAGTCCAAGCTTTAACGTTATCTTCTATATATATCGTATACTCACTATAACGAACATTTCCGCCCCATCATGCAATTGCGTATCTTCTAGATGTGTGTTTGTGTAACAGTATGCGGGTTTCCCACGATGTGTTATTGTATCTAGGACGTTTTCTGTCGTAGCGTAATGCATTTGATGCCCAGATTATTTTCGTCGTTACAAACGTCTATGTTGTGGCGTGTCGCTTCTTCCGCAAGGTAGGACCGGTTCGCCGGGTAAAATCAAAAAGGTAAAGACAAAAAACGAGCGTTTGTCACAAGTCTCGCTTTCCGTTGCACCTTTCTTTCAACGCAGCTTTAATATAAAAAATAGATAAGACTACTTTATTAATTAATAATTAATTGATCGCTACGTTATGTTGTCGGCAGCATTGGAGTAGGTATAGTCACAAAAAACTATCGTCCCCGTTTCATGAAGCAAATGTCTATACGGCAATTGAAATATCTGTAACCATGGAGAAATATTTAAGTTTTTCGCGTTATCATTTGCGGCGAATAGAACAAGGCATACATGCGCAGTAAATAAACCTGCCGAGTTTAGTTAAACCATATACCCATATAGAAATGGTAGAACATGCTTTCGCCGTCTGAGTGGCTAACTGATGTCCTTCCTCTTCATGTTTGAAATACAAAAAAGTGGACTAAAGCGGATTTTTCTCAAGGTTCCGATCTGCTTTTCGTCCGTTGGCGTGTATTAATTCAGTGAAAATAATTATTAATGCATTTCATCAAAGATTTAGAGTATTCCAGGTGTCCCATAAGCCGCGGGAAAGGCACTAGGTGATATGGTGTTTTTCGGACCGTCAACGTCTTGTCCGGCGCACACACTGTATCAATCGCGCATCTCTATTTTTCAATTGATGAGGAAAAGGCCTATAGTTGAGGGATGAACTAGGTGTCTGCAAAAGACGGCCCTCCAGCACTGAGTCTGGTCCCAACGCAAAACGAACATGGTGCGACCGGAATGGGCTTTACACAGAGGGAAGCAGATGATCGAGAAAAACAGACTGGTCGACCAGAGTTTGTACTACCACTACTACTACGCTACTTACGCCCAGCGAACTGCGTTAGCTAACGAAAAGACCCTATAGAGTAAAGCAAGCCATCTATCTCCATGGCAGTGCCGGGGCACACATCGCAAAGGTCGTTAATACTTTTCTGCGGTGTCCTGCATCCTCAGCATCGAACCTGAACTACGGTGGAACGGAGTGGAAAAATAACAGCGAACACCTAACGTGCCATATGCTAATTATAGTTCGTTCGCAACGCTACATTTGTCTACAGGTTGAAAAACTGATATCTCTTATCCTCCAGTATACACTAGGGGAACTATTTGACTTGATTTGTATTGGAACCTCTCATAACTTTTTTTTTTTCACTCAATTATATAATAATATAACTAGCAAATAACTAGCGTTCTGTCTGATTTCTGAACCAACCTGTAGTATGAGATCACCCTCAATGAGCGATTCCAGATACATCAGATCGCGGCTTTTTGAATGATGATGACCACTTAAAGCTTGAGATGCTGTAAATAAGACACATAACAACACAGGTTTGGAATCACGTTAGCTGGCAGTGATTTTTATCATTTCAGTTGAATAGTCATCATATAACAACTATACGTGGGCCATTATTACGATCAGGCCACTCTAGATAGCCTGTCGTCGTGTAAGGGCGACAGTGATGAAGAGATTAGTCGTTCGAAGTGCTAGCGTTAGATAAGAGGAGATTTAATTTTCTATAATACATGATCTATTATTATTTCTAATTGCAAGGGCTAGATGTGTTCGCAGTGTAGAGGTATCAATGCGTCCAATCACTTTAAGAAGACCAGATAACAGGTTGGTATTTAGCCTTCCACTTGATACATCAACTATAGGTGGGACCAGATAAGATCAGTTATGTGTGTGTGTGTCGACGCCTGTTGTTTCCAACACAAGATGCTACAGACAGATAGTTTATCTGAAATTGATATTCCAATGATACAAGTGGACAGAAGATTCTATTTCTAGCCATAGAGAACAGCCGTTATAGCTATCTCATATAAAACGGCATGAACCATCTCAGCCCAATTTTAAGGTAGTTACAGCAGTGTATTTCGCCCTGTTGTTTCCACTGGTCGTACTCAATTACCAGCAGATACATTTGGATCTACTTCTTAATTATACCCAATCAGATTTTTTAACACCGATGTAGGTGACATATATGTGTATCTGATGTAGGATAGTAAAAACATACATTATTGCCGTTAGCATGTAACTGGTATCGAACGGCCTAATAGATGGCTTAACTACTTTTACCCTGGATTTTTTTTTGTATATACAGCTAATAGTAGAGCTTCACGTTATGGTTACCACAATAACGCAGCTTGATGAAGACATTTCCAAGCCACCACATCTCTACTATTGCTCATGCGGAACCAAACAGCGACGATCGGTCTTCACATACCAGATGTTTTTCCCGATGCCATCTTACCAATCTCTAAAGTGATTCACTTAAGAACAACGGTAACAGTAGAAATTCGCTCGTACAACGATATCCGTGTTTAGCCCAAGGTGTGCATGTACCACAGACCAGGGGCAATTGGTAATATAAACGGCGTGCGGGCGTTTGGTCGACAAAAGGAAGTCGGGTGCGTACAGAGTCGATAGTAAGAACTATACTCGATATGTATATGCTCTGACTCAATCCATTTACATCTACTACTATTGCCTTCTTTGCCTTTTCGTAGCTGTTGGCCATTCTACTGCTTCTGCCAATTTTGCCGTTCCGGGGGGTGAGCGGCTGTAGTGAACCGAGCGCGAATCAATTCTATCTTTTCTGGTCGGTTACTGACGTACCAGCAACAGCGGGCAAGTTAAGGTTCTGTTCGGTGTTCAAGTACGCACTGGTCTAGGGGACGAGGTGACATGCCGATTTCCATTAAACTGTTTGTACGCCGCCACCACCGCCGCCGCCGCCGCCGCCGCCGCCGCCGCCGTCGCCACCGTTCCAGCCTCACGCTGTGGTCTCTAGAAAACGGCTTAGGGCGGTTCGTCCCCCTTCAGTTGGCAATTACTACCTGCTCGCCAATCTATCGTAATATACTACACCACACTATCCTGAAATGGGTACAAGCCACTGTGTTGTGGTACCATTATACCTCCACTCTATTTTTCAATGCCGCGGCATCAGTTTCACGATGACGATGACGACAAGGAAGAGCGCGAACGAACGAACGAACGAACCAATGAAAAATAGCAAGCAGAAGAACGACACGCACTGTCGAAGGTGACGCCATATGTGGCTCAACCATCAACGTCACCGTCGTCGATACCAGAAGCTGCAGCAGCAGCAGCAGCAGCGGCACAGCCGCTAGTGCCAAGATCATATAGGATCCATCTAAAGCGTATTACTCCTCACGAAGCTTTCATGAATACCGCTCATACTCTATTAGACTCAATTCACAGAAACATGTATGAACGGACCCTGCTGCATAGCCATACAAATGCGTCTCGGTTAAGAGAGCTATGAACTAATGCATGAGCCGTCGTAAAAAAAACTTAAGTCCTATCACAGACCTAGAAAAGGTATCGTGATCGTTGTTGTTATTGCTACCGTGCCATTTAAACTCAATCACAAAAAACAGATGTTGGTAACAAGACGGAAAAACAACAATGCTGATTATGAGCATACAGAACTGATAGTGATCGAGAAAGAAACGTCTTTGTTCTTTTGTTCTCTATTATCGTTGAGCTGAACAAAAGCTGTAAGGTAACATCGGAAATGGTTTAATGTCTATGGATTTTGTTTGGCTTACTAGATTTTCCACAAGTCACAAGCTCTATTTGCTGTGGCTGTAAATGTTCATCGCCACCAAAGCACTGCCGTATAATCATATTTAGTTTCTAATAGCGAATCTGTTAGGACGCGGATGATACAACCGCACTGATCTCCCCCGGCCCCCGGCTTCATTTAATCAGTTTGTCCGTCCGGGACTTTGGCCAGTGTGGTAGGGTGCTACGCAACGTAATCCACCGCTAGGTTTCCCTGCTCGACAACTCCAAATCAGAGATGGCCGAAAAAGCACTCTCAGAAGCCCCAATGCATACGGCCGCTGCCACTGCTGCTGGCTGTAAGAAGCCGCAGCAAAGGAGTAGGCGACGTCCGACATCATCATTCCTCCGTTCGGACTTCCCGCCCACCACAGATCTGTGGCGCGCGCGCGCGTGTGTCACCGTCGTCGTCTCTGCACTGCTGCTTCCGCTGTTACACTTCATGGCGGAATCGCGTGCCCTCAAAAATTCGACTTTGGTTTCCCCTGTCGTTTTCGCTGCTGCGAACGTAGCCGCCACCACATGGCTGAGCCTAGCTTCCCTTTTCCTCGGCCGCAATACTCCTCCTACTTTGTCCAGTTCCTCACATCTGAAGGTACCTCTTCTATTGCGTCTTCCTTTTCCCCTTCTGTTAACCCCTTACCCATTCCGTTTAGCCCCCGTTTACCTTCTATTTTGATTCTTGGCTCTGTTGATCTTCTGCCTCCCCCTGTTTCCCTTTCATCTCTGGCTGCTGGCTCACCTAATTTTCCCATTTCTTGTCTGTGACGACAAGAGAATAGCAGTTCTGCCTTTTCCTACTCGTTTTCGTTATAACTCTGTTTCTACGATTACGACTGCTACAACTTCATTTTGCGGCCCAGTATCGCCAGTGCATCGCAGTTACTTTGTTCCGATGCTGCCGACACGAGGAAGAAGTTCCGTAGAACTAGTACGTTACAGCTACTACTAGCGCCACGACGGATTGAAAGATGTCGAGTTGCTTTCCTTTTAGGGGAAGCTTACGCAACTTCGATTGATCGTTCGATTTGATTATCCATAGGTGACCGAAATTTTCCCGCAAACTTTTTCTCGTTTCAGATTTCCAACGAACCACAACAGGAGCCGTTGCTGTACGCTCGACCTGTCGCTATCTGCTTTCGCTGAATAGTCGGAGTGGAACGGCCTTCAGCCGGATAGGATAAATAGATCTCGTTTATTTAATGACTCCTGTGTAACGCGCAAGAAGGATAACAATGACGCAGCAGCAGCAGCAGTAGCTGCGTACGTCATGCAGTGCGCACGTCTACTGTTCATGCAGATATATACATAAGGTATTTAAGCACATACATAAGAACAATTAGTTAATGTATGCCCTCAGGTGTTTAAGGCATACATAAGTTTTTTTTTTTTGTAATTTCAGACGGTATTTCTGCTATGATTTCCTGAGAACTTGGCGCTGGCCAGCGGCACATAATAAACCAGAAGTGTCTCATCACTCAGCGGACGACGACGACAGCAGGAGCAGCAGCAGCAGCAGCAGTGGTATTTCATGTGTCGCGACACGGGTGCTAATAGAAGTAATATCTGTCGCGTAGTTTAACAACGGTTTCGGATCTGCCACTCGGAAGTATTTAGCAGAAACAGGGGTACTGCATGCCACAGAGGCCGTAGGCGAACGACCAACGAAAAGAAGATAATAACAATTAAACTGGCACTATTGTATCGGTCACACAATGACTGTGCGTCAACGGATTCCTACTGGGGTTTAGTTGCAATAGAGCGCTTTTTCTAATCTCTGACACAGAGTTACAACGCAGGTACCGACGGCTTGACCGTATTGTGTTATACATACCATGTAATACTATTTCTACTGTAAATTCTATCGTAAAAACGATACGTATTTGAATTAAAGATTGAATGAAATTACTTTTAGAAATCGAAAATATTACAAGAAAGATCGCCACACCCCAGCAAAGACGATCATGGTGCCATTGCCATATGTATAGCTGGACTCCGTTTCCCATCTTTAGACCGCACTCTATAGTCTATTGACTTTAGCCGAGTCAGAGGTACATGGTAGTGTCAGCTTTAGAACTTTGGGCAGTTGTGGGGTAAAGTACGGCTGGGAAGGGGAGACAAGTGTAAGAAGGGGTGGCAACGGGCGTCGGAAGTCGTAGCAGGCAGACAGGCTAAGAACAGTCGAAATGGCTCAATTTCCTCTCCGGAAACGAATAATATTCCGCCCACGCAGCCGCCATCCCCAAAAAGGAGAGAGGAACACAACAAACGATGGATGGATGAATGGATGGATGGATGGACAGACAGACAGACAGACAGAATATGTATCTTTATATCTAAAGAGATAGAAACGGTCTCGCATACCGTATTCCCATTCTCTCGCAAGTTCTCTCTCTTGAATGTCGCTGCCACCTCGCTACACATACCCACATGCACTTCGCTTACTATACTCTGCGCCCACCGCTGCTCGCTAGATAGGCTCTGCGATGTTGAACTAAACAGCCGACTTCACGACGGCTGCAGTGACGCTCGTCGTCCAGACGTTCTCTTTCTTGGTCGGTCGGTCGGTCGGTCGACTGGATTGTGGTTTTGTGATGGGTAGTGTGGCCTAGGACAGGGAGCATACGACGGAACACGACCATCATGCAGGTGTTTGCTTCAACGTCATCAATTTTTTTGTTATTACGATAATGGATTCTAGAGTGGGAATATAAATGGGACATTACTGCTGAGGCCGTCGGAGAACCGAATGAATACACTAGTGCTGCTGCTGCTGCTGTTGCACCATGGTCGTGGATGCTGGCGATGACGAGCGGCGGGGCAGGGCCTACGAAGAGGCAAATGGCTGCTTGTTGTCAGTTGGCGCAACCTTCTTCTCTTACCGTCGTGTTTCGTTCGCAATTGTGGTGCCAATGGCGGTCGTCATAGCAGCAGCTGCCGCCGCTGCCAGTGATGACGGTCGTAGTAATAGCGGAAACATGACCCTGTTGCCCGATGCGCGCTATGCCTATGCCTAGGCCTCCAACTAAGAGTCGCGCCCACAGACGCCCATTCTCGTTGAAAAAATGAATTTATTAATGGCCGTGTGGACAGAAAGGGTCAGCTTACCACTCCAGTCTATGACGAAGGTTATGACACGTGATAAACATTTCTGCTTGCACCTAACTGCTAAATCTATACCTAGTTATATATAGGCGTTCCTTTTATTAACGCTGCATCGTTCTCATAACAGACAGTTTAATTTCACATGCCATTACTTATATCAGCTACAATATGATATCCTGTCAATTTTCTTCTATTTCCCTTCTATCTTTCTTCCACTGGACCCTCTTGTGCTGGGATGCGTGTCTACCTAGGTATGGTCAACTTCTATAACTTATTGCTCAGTCTTAGCGATGCTTTGCGCGTTGCTTGGACTGCCAGTCGCTTAAAATAACAAGAGCAAGTTAGGTTCAACTAGTTAGCTAATTCAATCACATATTGCTTCCCCCTTCATTAGCCTTAATGGTATGATAATTAGGTATTGTGGACCTGGAAGACTCAAAAACATAATGGGACAGTTTTCGTTATAGGGTTGCAAAGGCCTCCGAATTGGTTGCCTACCCTCCCCTTCTGACTTTTCTATCACTACGCGTGTTCCTGCGTGTGTGTGCGAGCGAGCGTATGTATATTGTGCCTAGTATGCTCATATGTGCGTGTGTAGCCGAGGGCGGGTAAGCGACGGGAGATGGGATCGGATGCGCAGAGGTTACAGAGGAGAGATAAGTGGGAAGGGGACGGCTTTTAGCAGAACCCGCAACGGGGCGGGTCATAGTGTGCTGCTGCTGCTGCTGCTGCTGGCGACAAAGTGGTGGACCGAGCCTGTACGACTCGACTCGTCCGTGGCTTACTTGGCTAGCCTGAAGACATCTCGTCGCTGCAGGGAGAGCAAGGGGATCACTTCCCCGAGACTGCTCTGCCGCTGCTGCTTCTGCCGCACTAACCCACGGGTAGCCCGTGATCCGAGCCCACGAATCACCCAGACGGTCGAACTGCTAGACAGCTAGTAAACTAACTGGCCGTTGCTGCTGCTGTGTCTGCCAGCGGCATCACAACTACTGCCGATTGTCTGTGAGATCGAGAAAAGACGACGACAACGACACATTATGTTGTCACACCGGGTGGACGCGATCCAGCTGTAACGGGCAGTTACCGGAGAGGAAGCAGCGGGGCAAAGTCAACGAAGCGATGGCACTGTGTAATGAGAACAGCACCGCTACAAGCTATAGCACCGGTAGCCTTCTTCTCATGACGTCCGCTTTTTCGCTCATAACACGAATGGCTGCTAGACGGGGGGCGGAAACAGGGGCATAAGCATACACGCACGCACGCACGCACACACAATGTATCATATTTCTATTCTGGATTAATGGTTCACGCATGTGTTATGTAGATGACTTCTGTTATCTCGGACTTTTAAGAGTTTAATTCATCTGCTATATCTGCCTTGTAAAGAAGGATAATACAATTATAATTGTCATCTGTTTGTAACATAATCACGAGTATATAGCTTGAGGCGGTGTATCAAAACACACGCACCTGTTCATTACATTTTCGATGACGTTCCATGAAAAAAACCGCATTACCGTCACACAGAAGTGATACTACCCGCAACAAAAGTCGTAGTGTGAGCTTTTCAAGGGTAAATAATTACGTCTTAAGCATTAGCTGGCCGCTTCTTCCGCGGATTGATATCGAATCCACAGATGAATATGTCCACTGGGTCAAGTTAAAGTATTATGCGTGTACGTTCGTTCGTTCGTTTATCGGCAGACCTTGACATCAAAATGCAGCTTGTCTTCAGCAAACGAGCCCCTTCGAGACACACACGCTACACGATAAGCCAGCTGAGCACGCGAACTCCCATCATCAGCTAGTGACGATGATGGTTTTCATCACTGCACTTTACTGGATTTTTAATGCTACTAGTGGAAAACAAACGTAATGGTGTTCAAATTCTCTCAATGGCCCTGTTCCGTTGATGTCGGATTGCCGGAGACGCTGCATTCAAGGAGCATATAGCGCTGCCGCTAGGGACAGGCATCAACCCCGTGCGACAACAATTAGATCTCTTGTGTCGTTACTCTAGTCATTTGTGCGTGCATAAATGTACCATACTCGTAAGTATAATAAGTACCATGCATGTGCGTGTGTGAGAGGTAAAAAAAGCAACAACTATATCCACAGAGATCAGAAAAATTAAGGAACACGAAGCAGTACGAGTGATAGGGGACCATTGTGCGAGATGAAGAAGGAGAAGGTTTGTTCACGTTCAGCTATCAGCCGATCGAGAGAAGTTAAGGTTGTCTGTTCTATTTTGTCTGTCCTGGCTGGCTGTCTGTCTGTCTGTCTGTGTGTTCTGCACGAGCTGTCTCCTACTGCACCAAGATCAGCTGCTGCTTTGCTGGCTTGACTGGCCGCTTGGCCTGATCGCTGGTAGCTACGGATGCCAACTAGAAGAACAAGAAGGCGAAGAAGCGGCCAAGCTAGCCTAGCGATTCGGTCGTTCGTGACCCTCGTGAGTCACCCATTCTTGGACTGAGGTCTGCCGAGAGAAAGGACGGAAGGGGAGAACGCCTCGAGATGGTAAGGCGGTTACACTGGGCCACTGCCTCCGCAGTAGCTACAATGACTGCACGAACTCGTCCAACCCGCTCCACACTCCACCAGTATTGTGCCATTGTACCGCGATCAACAAAAAAACTAGCCATGCTTCAGAAGGTTACTGACTGCTGGTCCGACAAAACTATGGTTCTACGACGACTGATTTCCTGAATACACTCCTGCGCCCTTTGGCTCCTACAGTAAGAGGTGAGCTTAGGAAAGCTCCTCCATCAGAAAGTTATTTGACCCACATAAATAACGTTACTATTAGCTAAAAACGTATGAGAATAGCACGTATAATAATCTAAAAAATCTAGGATCGTACATCATCTGCGGATGGAATCACTACTCCCGTTTTCGCGATATATAAACGCGACAACTAGATCTGAATGTACAGTGAAAACAGCCCATATACGGCTAGCCTAACATTTGTGTGATCAGCATTTTCTATGAAATTGGCAGCGGTAACGGGAAATTTGCTAGTTCGGACAAAGCTTTCTTTGCCTGGCTTTAACCATGGTTTATAACGCTCGTTGGTCACCCAGACGCTGGGTGGACGCTCAGAAGATAGGTTTCCTTTCTCTGCAGACTCGAGTGCGGGAAGCTTACGAGGAAGACGATGTGCCACGCTGCTGCTATAGGAGCCAGCCAGCTCCACTCCACCTCGATCCTGATTGCGCGATGCTCGCTCGAACAATCGATGCTGCCCGCTATCTATCACCCTGCATGCCCTCTCCTATTCTGAAGCTTCCGCTGCTGCATCCCGTCCATGATTATGATGGGCTGGGATGGGGGATCTGACGAATAACGGTAGAATTCCTTTCTATCCACCCACTGCCCTCCACTTCTGATCCCTGATCCCGCATCCACAGACCCAATCCTCCCTACAAACAACGTCAGCCGTTGGTACGGCGCAGTTAAGTTCCACTTACTTTCCTTCTTTTAGTCCGACCTCATCTCTAACAGGAACAAGGAGCAGAGCTCGGGACTAACAGCAGCGCCATCATCATCAGCCAAACGAGGAGCAGTATCGCACAATCGTGCGGTGGGACGGAGAGACAAACTGATCGACGATGACGACGACGGCCATATCGCTCGGTTTAGCTAATTCTAGGAACACCAATGGTCTCATCGAATCATATTTGCCGCACGTACGCATCCAACACAAGCAGCCTCATAAGAAATAGCCGATGATATACTGTATGCTGATTTCTCTTAATTCCGTTCAATCAATCATAAATTCAATTAAATCTATTCAGATACATTATAGCCCCCCACAGAAATCAAAACTTACAATATTGTTTCTGTTTTTGGTTTAACACGTGGTCCACAGACCTCGTCCATTTGGTGACGTATGTCGTTGGGCGAAGCTAAATACAAGCGCTACCTAGACGACCAACTGCTTTCAACACAGTGAAGCTAAGCCTAACGGTAAATTCCTCGTTTTCTGGGCAAAGTTATCTTACCGACTATAGTTGAATTCTGACGATAGCTCGGATGGTTATTAGTTGTAGCCACTATTTTTGATGTGTCGTCGGAAACGAGGCCACGAGTGAATGCGACAGTGCTATAGATGTACAGTAGAAGAAGAGCCTGATCGCAGCTGATCAACGACGGACGTTGTTGTTCCCAACGACAATGCGCGTCGCACAGCCGCGCATACATAAACGATTCATTTCTATGCTCTCCCAGTTCAGTAACACAGTGAACCTTCGACGTAGTCCGTAAGCGCCGCCCTCGTGAAACCGTTTGACGCGTTACTTCGACTCTATCAGACCAGAGAGAAATCGATAGCCGATCACAAGAGAAAGTCTTCCATCCATCCCTTGGTATACTATAGCACAGGCAAAGGCTAGTTAGCTATAGCGACTGTGAAAGTTGCCATAACATCTCTACATACAGCCCCAGCAAACGCAGGCCGATAACGAGTATAGCTGGCAGATACTCACCGCTTCGAATGCGGCCAGTCAACTGCTATTATCAATCAGCTCGTTCTAACGGGCCAAACGATCTCGTAACTGCACAGTATTTTTTAAAGTGCTATTTTCTCGGCTGCCATAATAGTTTCGTCGTATCTATCGCTCGAGACGCAGCTCCACTCGACGATGTATACTTTCAGTCGCCCAATGTAAAATTCAGACAGTAAAAATTATGGAAACAGTCCACCTAGAAGAGGGCTTAACCTAATCCTTTCCTCTGCTGTGAACTTGATTATGCCGTAAGTATTACGGACTTGTCATATAAAGGCCAACTAATTTAACAAGTGCGCTTGAAAAGGTGCATGATTATGCGACCATATAAAAACGATAGTCATTATTTAGTTCTGTTTTGTAGACAGAGATTTTCGGTGGTTTATCCGTTAACTTTCCACGAAGGTGTCTGCAGCCGTCCCTATCGTTGTAGACTATATGAATGAAGTCCTATACAGTTTAGGATATGAAAGGAGCTCGGATGTGCTCATATTTATCTGCGCTACATCGTTAACGTTGAGGCTCCGATGAACAGGCGCTAGGTAGGTAGTAGCCCTTATCGATTAGGTAAGGCGTACGGCCACGGCTGAGTTCACCTACCCTCAGTCGCTGCTGCTGCTGCGGTCTCGAGAGGCCCACCTCGATACCACTAGACGGCGTGGTATTTAGCACGCTGGGAACTATCCGCTCAGTCGAATTTATAGCCTATGCTACAAGCCACCACCGGGAGAGGAGCCCTATCGTCTACGTGTGTTTTTGTGTACCTACGGGGATATAGGACACCCCCTTCCCTCCTACCATTCCCTCTATTCCTCCCGTGCTGCAGTTCCAAAAAACTGCCCATAAACTCCAAAATGATCCCTTTTTCCGCCTCCACCCCCTTTCCCCGTCAGCACATGTACACACAAGGTCTAACTGCTGTTCATCCGCCGCTTCAAATCACCTCACCGATTACCGTGATGGCGTTGGAACCTCTCCTTTACGCACTACTCTTTGTATTACTAGTTTAGTTGATACGTTGTGTTTTTTAGGTTTTTCTTCAGCCGTCCCGCTGTAGCATACCAGCAGCGCTGTTCTATAGCTTGAATTCAGAGATTCGTTGATGCATACGAAGGAAGGAGAGAGACTGTATGGGAAGTCGACCAAGCACGAGCGCCATTACTATGTTATTTATCCAGTAAATAGCCTAAGTGGTTAATGATGCCGACTTGGATTTTATCTATTTAAGACTGATACACCATTTGCCTCTAAGATTGTTTCGCGGTAATATTATATATTTTATACTTCTTCATTGTGACCATATACGTCTATAGTGAATGATTGCCACTTGAGGCTGTGACTAACACCAAGGTAGAGCTGTAAAAAAGAAGCCGCTGCCTGTAAAGCAGGCCCTTTTTTGTTTAAGTTTATGCTCCAGGGGCACACAGATTCTTCAAGTAAGTTCTGACACTGAAAAAAGCAATCAGAATAGAGTAAAGCCACAGTGTTATGCAACACGATCCAAACCTGCCACCCTGATAGACTGGAACAAGCTAGTTACTTTCAGTGTGCATTAGAACAGGCATCCTTGTATAATATAATAAGATGTATAATATCATTAATTATAGCTCATTTTATGATTAGGCATTAACATAAAATTGATCAATTCGTATATTTTATTCGTATTTATATATAGCCGATGACGGAAACACTTGCCTCACAGAGACTATATTCATGGTACCTCTTCAATATATAGTATCACATCAAAGCAATATATGTAGCAGCTTTCGTAGCGTTCAATTGTGAGCAGTTGCTTAGCCGCTCCTCATCGCTACAGACCGTTCACACTTACGTAACGAAGGTTGAATTCGTTCGAAATTGTCTTTGGCCGATTATCTACGTGTTTCCGTCATCGACTATATATGCATATATATATTATCGTTACTAGACAAACAATGGCTCAACGTCGTTCGAGCCATTCTTAAGATCTTTCACGACGACCGGCGGCTCCCATCGTCCTTTCTCCACGGGTATGTCTAACTGAGTGACGTCCTTTAATTCTGTTTTAGGCTTTCCGCGGTGTTCAGGCCTTTGCACATGCAAGCAGAACAGTCTCCTGTACAGCGGGCTTAGGCTGCAAGTGAATCGTCCGTGTCTCCATAGCTAGCGATTTGGCGCTGGTTAACCGGTAACTTAGTGTTTAGTATCAGTTCAACCTATAGCATAGCATACATCGGTATTTTCGGAGTTTCGCTCTTTGTGTAATGATTAGTTACCTTGGTACCTCGCTGATGATGACTATGACGACAATAATGTAGATGATTGTATCGTCCTTTCGCTGGACTTTGAACCGATAGGATAGCTGGATCCTTGTTGTTTCAGTTATTCTCTTCGAAGCGAAGCAGATTTCGTTCGCCACTTCATTTAAAGCATAGCAGACTTCTTGACCAATTGTGTTAAGTTTCGTCACGGAAAACTGAGCGTCTTGCTCATGCAGCTTCTGCTCCTGATGCAGCCGTCGCTTTATCGTCAGCTTCGATGCCATCGAATTCGCAAAAACAACGAAAAACATAGACCGGCATATTGTTGTCGTTGTTAGTGGGAGCGCCATTGCGTGCGCTAGGGGGGCGGTCCTGGGTCTCCATTACGGTCGCAGTAGGGCTGTTGTTAGCGAACCGCTGCAGCAAAACATACCCCAGGACCGCGGAGACAGTGGGAAATTTGCAGTTGAAACAAAGAGGTGGGCAGGACCCGCTCAGCAGAGGAAAGAAGCTATGGCTGTAGACGGACTGTGACGAGGTGATGTACGATCGTCTCCCCACAAAATAACTAATCCTGCTTCTCCGCTGGTAGATCGGCCGGCCCTCTTTCCCTCCACTAGAATCTCCCTGTTTATTTCCCGCGGTCGACGACATAACCATCTTTGGTGAGGACCAAAGGTAGTGATCAGAAATTAAGCGAAGTCGTCATGAAGAGTTAAAGGCCCTCAGTGATGGTCGCGGCTAGAACATTCCCGGGATAAGCGAAGGTGAACCTCGCCAATGAAACTGACACATGGCAATAACAACAATAGCAGTGGTGCAATAATAAGCAGGTAGGCAAAAATCGAGTGAGTCTGACTAAATTCAATGTACCTTATTCCACATATTGACATTTGGATTCGCTATCGGTGAGTTGACTGTAGCAGGGAGTCGCCCATCATTTCTATAGTTTTTTTCAGCCTGCATCAATCGACGTGTTAATTAGCTCGTAAACAGGCGTCATCACGGTTGGTGGCCATAAAGCTTCCGGTGTCTATGTATTTAGTACACGCCAGCGAACAAAAGGAAAGACCCATCATCTAACCTGACCCGTACATGTAGGGGGTATTTTTATAGTTGGCAATCATCAGAAAAGGCAGCCTCCCAGTTGTTGTCTCGGTAATCCTGTTCGGTAACGGCTAGTCGTTAATCGCTTCCCAACCATATGTACCATAGTTTTTTTGCGACAATAGCTGTCAGAGACACAACATCCCTAGGTCGGTGCTAATAAATAACTTGGAAGTCGTTCAAATGTACCATGATTCATATGTTAAGTCAATGATCGCATCAGGTGTTAGCTGGATTTGGTAGGGGATGAGGTTTGAAATCGTGTCCATCGTCAACCAATAACAGTCGAACGGCGGCCAGAAGTTAGTAGCCCCGTACATATGCACGTAAAGTAGGTAGGGCTTTTCTATCCTAAACAAATCAACGTTGAAGTAGAGCCGCGATACAAGCTTCCTAGTTCTACTGCTGAGAAACATTGTGCCCGTAACTCTTCGTACTATAAGAGTTTCTCTTTCGTTTTTCTGCGCTCACAGATGAGCATTATAGAAATGATTGCATAGTCTATGGGCATCAAGATGTACTATCGTGCATTCGACATGCCTTGATAGTTTACGTTAAGTCTAATTAGCTACGATGTTTGGCTTCCTTCTGCAGTGTACGATGCTTTTAGCCAGACAGATAAATAGACGTGCTCTGAAAACGTAATTTGTACTGCTTGACGGGCTCGTCGATATTATCAACTCCAGTAATCGCTACTGGTAACGCATATAGAAACGAACTGGGCGACACAAATTCCGCCTCTCTTTTAGACGCCAACGGCAATGAAGCCAAGAGTCACCTAAGCACCGCATGAGTTAATCCGTTTAAGCAAAAGACTACCGGAAACCAGGCTACGGTACTCTATCGTCTATCGTCGTAATGTCGTAAGCGTCTATCGAACGAATCGAAACCTGTAGCAGCAGCAGCAGCAGCAGCGACAGTAACAATGACTTTATCTTTAAGCAAAATAATGAAAAAGGAAACCAGCATCGACAGCGGGTAGCTGGCAAATGCACAATGAGAGCTATTGTCGTAATGAACAAGGTAACACAGTAAAGTATATCTTATAACATGGCGATGATGATGATGATGATTATACAGCCGCCGCCGCCGCCGCCGACGGTGACCATTGAGACACTGGAGGAGGGAAGATGAGAGAGAAACGGAAGCAGAAACAACGACGAGGGGGAGCGGCGAAGAAGGTTTCTGCGTTCTGCCTATATGTATATGTCGACTAGAGCGGTCTGTCTGTTTACTTCTTATCACGCGTGTGTATGTGCCGTTCGTGCTTCTATTGTGTTTTTCTCTCGTCTGCTGCTGTTGCAACAACAACAACAACAATACTAGCCGCTGAGTGATCACCATCATTTGGAAAATGGAGACCGTTTCCTGTCTGGTCCTTTTGTCTCATTCATCACAGGCACGCACCGCGTCGTGTATAGCGTTTGTAGTATATTACAAATATGTAGATAATAAAATTGATATATCAGCTGCCCTTGTTTAATGCCTGTATTTAAAATGGCCGAAGTTTCTACTAGCTAGGAAGATAGCGGCTTGTTTCATCATTACAGATCACTTAGTTTTAGGCCGCAACTCTGCCCTGACCGTCATTATCGTGATTTGGTTTACATACACAAACGGTTATCTCACAAGTTCTTACTAACGTGATATTATTAGTACCGAGCTTACCAATGCTATTGTGTGCGTAAGGCATGACAATGGTAAACAGGACAATAACATACGATGCGAGATGTAAATTGAATATGGACGCTTAGGCCCAATATAGTCTATAGGCAGCTATTTTAGGTAACTGTAACAGATAGCATTGGATATATAATGATATATAATTTATAGTACAGTACACAATCGCAGCAGGAGGCTGTAATGTATTATATAAACAAAGTCCTTTTTTAGTCGAGAAAGCTAGAACGCTGAAGGTATGCGGTGCGCAGTTGATGTCTTATATACAATAGTAATAACTGTAGATAGGCATATATGTATACATATTAGCTGAATAGAAGTTCTGTTAGCAAGACGCACATCTCGACACCATTGTGACAGACTAACCACCGGCGTTATCATTTTCACGGCTATACTACTTTTACCTCAAAGGTAACGCTCCTCTGTTCGAGTATGACAACATGTGAGGCACGCTAATACCTCACAGACGCTGGGTATCGGTGAAAGATAAAGCGAGATGCCGAGCTCCTAGTCGGGCCGATGAGCATCGCACGGCTAACGGAGCGATTAATCGAAGAGCGAAGGCCCGCCACTCAAACCCGGACATCTAGTGATCGCCATCTTGATAGTGCCTTTTTATCGCGAAGCACAGTTTATCTAGGCCAGTCTTTCTCTAATCATCATCATCATCATCATCATCGGTATCGTGATAAATAATGAACATTGGTTCTGCGACGGCGGCGGCGGCGACGGCGGCGGCGGCGACGACGACGACGACGACCACGACCACGACCACGACCATTCTCGGGTCAGTTCCATTCAAATGAACGGCCACACCATTGGACTAACCCCCTGATACTTAGATTTTTTATAAATAAATCTTTTAACCATCTCCTTAGCAAGCTTCGCTGATACATCCAAACCGATGTGCACATCGTAATGTAGATATCGATCTATACTTTTATGAAGAAGGAACACAAGTCATCGGAGTATTCTATATTGCAATAGGCGATATAATATCGGCGTCAATTAAAAGGTCCTCTAGCCCGAACGTTATTGATTGTCACCACTGTAATGACGTGTAATCACTCTAGTTGATCAATCAAATTGACTCCATGGAGCTACTCCGTAGTCCTTTCAAATCTGTTTGATGCTCTCCTATATTTTTATCGAGGGACTCACGGCGTGTATGTGTGTGTGTGTGTATTAAATACTATTGGTAACATCAAGTAGTAGAACTAATGTGGGCTACTTGAAGTATCCGAAGATGGCGTAACATTGGAGGAAATATGCTCGGTTGGATTAAGTAATAGCTCCATATTTTATTTATTATATATATATATATTTATCTAAAATATTTCCGTCTATCGACAGACTCTGCTGATATAGAATTACATTTACTTCGAAGTCAAGCTTCGTATTACATACGTTACTTACTAGAATTATAGGCCTATCAACGGACTAGTACTATGAGCCCCAATTTGGGTAGAATGCAAAAACACTCACAAGATAAGATGTATCTATGAGCTCATTAATATGAGCTAAGACTTCAGGAAAAGTTAGGACTTCAGACACTTTCGAATACTACCTCAAATATTTACGATCTCTTGCCGAATCCGAAAGGTTTTGATAGGTTTCACGAGTCAGTCTACTACGTGCATCTAACTTTTAAGCACTATGAGCATTAATAATTAATATCCTCGCTTAAATATGTAGAAATCGGATGAGGCACAGCCTAAGGTTTTTAGGCATGTTATATCAGTGAGCTGTAGCCCTGTTTTTGACTCCTTCAAATGGGTCCAAATCGAGCATGCAAAATATACTCAGCGTATTTTCTGGGAGTCCAAATTGATACTATTACTAATAGCAGCTAGTTGAATTTCATGTCCGAATGTTGCAGGTGGTATAGGAAACAATGAAAGCTATAGCTTGATCTTTTACCCGTTTATCACAACTTCTTGACGCAAAAGCTTCTTCACTGAAGAAGATCGATTCGAAGCAACTGAAACAGAGGGCTCATCAGGAAAATCAACGTCTGATGTAGCAAGTATAGCAGCTCTTCACTGTGATCGTCGCGCTTTTTGGTCGATTTGATGGAAAATGAAATTGCCCCGGAAGTGAAAAGGAACAAAAAACTTCGTAAGGAGAAGAAAATTTGTGGAGAAGGGGCAATAATAGACTAAACTAGGCGTCCTGTTTCTTGAGTCGACCGTTGCCTTGCACAGTAAAAGTAGTAAAAAGCAAGGTGCATCTGGTATCCCACGGATGGCTATTCCTTTGAGGGTGATGGACAGCCTGGACAACTTGCACTACCTTCATTTGGACCATGTGTTTGTTGCACTACCTTGCAGCCTTTGGTCCCTTCATTCCCTGAACTATGCCTCTTCTCTTTCAGCGACCTCACGAATCCATCGAATCGATGCACACAAGGAAAAAGAATGGGAGTGAGGGGCAAGAAGTTTACGACGAAATCACTACAAACGCGGTTATCGTATACAATGCATAGCAAGTCCTTAAAGAGACCTATAACATGGATCGTAGGCCAGATACGTGTAAGATCTACTTGTACCAAAATGATTCGATACCTTAGGAAACGTCGTGAAATAAATATGTAACTAAAACAATATAATTTCAATAGGAAGCTAATAGCAAATTTCAGATTCGTATCACAGAATTAACTGGCCGTTGCCGCTGTGGGTACATTTCGTTCTACGACTACCCTTTTACGCCGCTCGTATTGCCCCTGACTGGACGTGCAGGCGTAACCGACTAATTTAATAGTAGTAGCGGATAATGCAAGGGCGTTTGGCATCGTTGCAGTGATTCAGCTCCGATCTATTGAGTACGCACGAGTCATGGAATTGCCTCTCGAAATTTAACCAAGAGTCACCCGCTTTCTACGATGTGCCTCCGCTGTATTACTATGAATCATTATGGTTCGAACCGCTAATTGTATTACTCCTCGAAGACTTTCATTAAGCCTAGTTGTCAAACGGTCACTCATTGGCATTATGTAATCCAAAGTCATTCTCAGGTGTTATCAATGATCATCGATGAAAACAGCCGTCCAAATTCTGTTCTTTTTCGTGCATCAGAGTAGAATCAGAACATAGAAAGATGGCACGGTGGCCTCCAGCTAAAGAACAGCCCCTCAAAGGTCGTGATGTCAAAGATATAGCTCACATCCGCCAGCATCCACAATCATTGTGTTTTTTCGTCTCTTACATGAAGGAACTCAACCTCGTCGGGGCTGGCTTTTTCTCGGCAGAACAATTTCAAGCAACACAGTATACATATGCATGCATTTACGCGTTACCTGTATTTGGCAACTATAGACTTTGGCCAACATGTGCGTGAATACATTTCTACCTATTCGCACAACACGGCTGCCGAACAGACGAGGTCTCCTGTTGAGATTAGCTGCTAAAGTCATACTGTATCTACACTCGACAAAAAACGGCAGGCAGCAGGCTAGACCCACGTTCATACACGCATAGCTTGGTTATTTACTTTATTTTATTTACTTATTTATTCGGGTAAATTCGCTACCTGAGGCTGTGTTTCTACCTACTACTAGTTTTCGTTCGAGGCAGACATTAAACCAGACTAGTAATTATAGCGCTGAAATAATATTAGAAAATGATCTGTAATGGTAATGTCTACTTCTTTTCGAATTCCGATGAGATTTTTTGCGTGCATAAAATTGACTCATGGCAGATTATATTTATGTAACATCCAATAGTAGTTGCTGTTGTAGTAATGGCATACCCTGTAGACAGTACCTATTTCGTGATGGGATCGTGTTCATCCGTATCTCTTAGGCAAAAAATTCAGTTTATCTCAATGCACGACTCTCAACATCACCAAGGCGTCAAGCCAAACAATAACAATGCGGCCTGATACAACGACGTAAACACTTAGCGTCCATTTTGTGCTTATACCACACATACACATACGCTGAGGCACGCATGCACAGGCGGAGCTTGGTTCTCCATACACAAGGAAGTAACTGCGGGACCCGTCTACGTAAATGCGATGTATTGGAAAAAAAAGGCCGGAACGTCAAAACCGTTCCTTGATCAGGTCGAAAGGTGATCAGCTTCGTATGGCATCGTTCAGTACGATTTAAGCCAAATGGGAATGGCCATTTGGAGTCTGCTTTCAATGGAGAGCCGTATGTTTAGCTAACCCGGATGAAAAAACGGATCAAATTCTTTATTTGATTAGTTTATAAGCTTTGACCGAAATGCAGCGAAGTTTGATAGCCAGGACTTGTCTCTGAAGCATGTTTTACTTTTCCGTGGTTACGTGATGCTTTCGTACTACTTTCGATGCTACATGTAACCTCCATATGGACATTTCGGCTTTGTTTCATCTTTTTCTTTCTGTAGAATATCATCATAACCAAAGAAAGATCTCTTCCAACGTGTTCTGAGCGGACGTCCAGATTCCAACATGCGAGTAACGCCAAACCGGCTTGTAGTTTCATCATTGTTACCACCCTAGTCAAACCGCGGTACGTGATGGACAATTTACGTGCTGTGTGATAAAGTAACGTAATTAACATGTTAGCTATGTTAATAATAAAGGCACTAGCAGACATTGCCAAATATAGGCCTTCCTACGCTAATCTGATCGCTTCTTAGCCCTATCTTTAGTATTTGTTCAAAATAAACGGCTAGTAATATTCAGGTCTACGTATGGGTTTCTACTGAAGATGAGTATGATAATGTATGTAAATTAGGGCAAATACGTATAGAATGCCTATTGTCAGTGATAAGCTTAGCTCCTGCAACATACTGCCCAGTTCGAATAACATGAGTCTGATACATAAATACTAGCTATTTGTTAAATGCTTGCTTTCCCTCTTTATCTCTCCGTCGTTTACTTACTTCTATATACAGCCTGAAGGTGCTCGTCGTCCCTTTGTGCCCCGTAGGTAGTTGTAACTTTTATTGCACAGTGAATGGAATTGTATTTCGAGCTCAGGCACTAGAGATTGATGCTTCTGGTTGGAGAAGCACACTGTTGGCACCCACTTCATTTCGCCAACCCAAAAAGGTCCAAAACAGCCCAGGATATTTGGGCCACGTACAGTGTGAACTCTACGCATAGGAGAACTGTTCAAAATAATGGTTTAAGAGGTTCAATAAGGGAGGGATTTTGGAACTGGAGCGTGCGCCACGTCGGTCGGCCATCCGACTTCGCATGAGGATTATCTAGAGACGCTTATAAAAGCCCTCAAACAATTCGTGGAGTGGCCGACAAAATGAAGTGCAGTCATGTGACACTCGTCAGGCATTTGGAGCATATGGCAGCCCTTTAAACATTAAAAGCCACACGGGCGTTTCATAAACTGAGCATAAAACACAAAGAAACACAACTTCTCACTGTCTGTGAGTGAAAGAGGCTATTTAACTGAAAAAAAAAAAAGGCTCGATGGGCAAAAGGAAAGTTATCGTTTTCTAGGACAATCCCAGACCACAGATAACAGAGGCCGCCGTCTGATAAGTCAAACGGGAAATTGTTTTGCAATCGCTTTCATGTATTCTCTAGACCTCGTGCCGAAAGGTTATTATCCTTTCAGACCATTAGGCAGTTGAATTTATAATAATAGTACGTTTCATAGCGACGGGGTCTCAAAATCTGGCTGGAGGATTTTTCTAACATCTACACTTTTTTAACACAAAAATTCAAAAAATTTTAACGCAAAGGAGTAACTGAATTGATTTTTAGATAGGAGCAACCCTTGATTTTTAAGCCGATAATATGTACAAAACAACTATAGTAGAAGTATTGGGTGGTCGAATGCTTCGTGATGTTAGTACTAGACGGTAAAAGGCTTGCCCGCGTACAAATGCCAAATCTACCGTTCGGAGTAGTCCTACCAGGAAAAAGAAGCCCAGATGTACATGTAGTATGAAATGTCGAAGAAGGACCATGAACACACAGTGAGAGGGCGTCATGAAGAATAGGATGCTGTTAGCTTGTCCCCACTCTCGGAGACAACGTTGTTGCCGTTTTGACAGGGTATCATCAGAGGGGCGGTCCACGGGCCACAAAAGCTGCCCGTACTGCGCAAGCCATGACCATTTAGTGGACTGGGCTGTCATCTCTATTTCTAACGGTACCTTTGCGGTTTGCTTATGGCCCGCACATTGAGCTAGTCCCTTGATTTATCTGTTTTTGTCGTCTCTGCCTCCAATAGTGGACCGATCGTTATTCGCCCTTTCCAATTATTTTTGTGAAATTTTTTTAAAATTTGTTGATACGTTGAATGATTGGTCTTGCCGCAATGCTGTAACAGCTATTGCCCTCTAGTTGGCTCGAACGGTTAACGTATTTAGCTAAAACGTTTCTTCAGCTAATACTGAGTCATGTGTGAAGATGTCCTCCTTTTCTCTCTTGTAATTAAGGCACAATCTGGCGGGGTACTGCGCAAAATTCCTTGAATTTTTGAGAAAAATAAAACTGATAGGGTTGTTTTCGCCTTTCCAAGGTTCGATCTTCTAATCCGCATAGCTTTGTTCCATTTGAGCTAAATCGTAGAAGTTTAAGAAAGAGGTGAGCTTACCACTGAACAATTGCTAGGGAGTGAAATCCTACCTGCAAATCGAGGAGATGGAGCAAGATGACAAGTTCGTCTGTCATGCAGTGGTGCTAGCGCAAGCCATAAAAGCAGACATAAGGTCCGCCATACGCGAACAGATGTAGTCGCCCACGATTAAGCACCACTATATAATCACTATTGCTACTGTTGAACGTACCACAATCTAAATCGTTTCTGGCCTTGAGTAGATCGAATTGACTAATATACCGCATACCCTGCATGAGGTCTTCAAAGCACACTCGTGTTGTTTGCGAAGCGCTGAACCGTTACCATATTAACCTACTACTTTTATAAATTAAAATTAACGTAACCTATTGATGTATCAGGCGAAGGCAATAATTCAAGTCACAAAAACGAATCTGGCTCTTGCTCACAATAGTCGTCTACAGCGGAAGTCTATTACTATGGCCAGTGGTGCCGTTGTGGAGAAGATGTTTTTTGTTTGTCTTACGCTTGAGGTGCCGCTGATACACAAAATGCCCCACTGAAGGCTATACTGAACTGTGTAACCAATGTGGATGAACAGTTGCAGTAGGGGCTACCGGCCATCAAACAACTCGAACCTCGCGTCGGCCATTAGAACGACCCGAAACAACAGCAAACTCTGCAGAAAGGTCGAGTTTTCTACATACCATTAGGCATAAAACATGACCTTCGAGATCTGATAACTAAGTGTGCTTGTGTCTAATACATCTCTTGGAGAGTCTTCGAGCATGTCATGTTGTTATTCCAACATGCAGTCATTTGGAAATTCCTCCAGAGAATAAACAAGACTCTTTCTTATGGAGAATGCTATACAACAGCCTATAGGATTTCAATAACTCTATTCATTTATAGCGTATTGAATGCAATCTAGAACATATGACGCTACCTGTGAAATCATCTGCACTTATTGCTTTAAGAAACAGCTAACGATAGATGGAATTTATCACCACCGTTTAATTTTAAACGACAAGACGAAAGTATCGAGAGGGATATATTTTGGTTTAGATTCTGTTTCTTGGTTTCCCATCGCTAGAGGGTTGAGGCAGTGGATTCCGCGTCGAGAGGCAGCGCAGCTGGTTGTTTTCTTCGAAGATCAAAATAGTTTAGCATGCATACGTGCAATATAACGAATAAAGCCACGAATTTTATAACGCCTCGGGACGTTTTTGTTAAACAAGAGAAAACGAAATTTGACGATGTGCTAAGCACGAGGCAATGTTGTCGCTGTTAAAGGGTTTCTTTTCAGTTCTTATTTCTGCGTACGGTCAAACTTTGTAGGAAAAAAGTATCAAGTGATAAAAACATAATCATAATTATACTGCGAACGTGGGTTTCACGCTTCGTAGGACACCCCGCTGCTCTTATTTGAACGCAACGCTTAAAAATACATAATTATACGTAGCGTTTTCGCGCTTCGATTGGCTTGTCCTTAGGTAATGAACGCAAATTATGCCACCAACAAAGCCACCGAGGGCCAAATCTACGAAATGCCAATTAATAACATTGATAATAAACGTGTCGTGATATGATAATAGATTTTATGATTTGATAAATATTCTTTTTGAAGAAAACACGTTTGTTGGCCCGACACCATCTCTTCCTTCCTGTCTACCTTTGAGGTCATCATGTTCATTTGACATGGTTGGATATACTTAGAGAAATCGGTCGAGGCAGCATTGTTGTCTATGGGTTAAGTGATTCCATTGGAAGCATTCATATGCTTGTTATATCACAGTTAGTCCTTTTTCTTAAATACTGTTCTCATCTGTTCCATCACTAGAGAAAAAGTATATGTCGGTAGGGATGCAGCTTAACAAGAGTGTCGATTGCTAAATTCTGCTGATATCCGCCACGAACCTGCTAGTAATGGCAGTAATAAAGCCCATATGATCCCGACGGCTCCGACTTATTGGGTCAATTATTCTTACCGGTTTATTCTCGTCTTCAGATGATCCTGCAAACTTCGACGTCGCTCTTCATTCTTGGTCGTTATTCATCTCAGTTCCTCGCAACTTTCGATCATCACGAAGCTGTGGGTCTATTCATCTTCTTTGCGCACATTGGCGGCGCTTCTTGTTGCCGTAGCTGAGACCCCTAAACGCCGTCGCCGCCCTCCCAACCCTCGTTCATCTCCGTTTCTGTTTTACGCCATTCTCAACATCTGCTTCATGGAAACGTTTTATGACGCTGAAGCGGGTGTGCGTTTTACAACATGCAAAAACCGCTTTTGTTCCTATCGCTGTCCTTCTGCTCCTCTCCGTTCATGAAGACAAGACGGCTCTTGTCCTCTCGTTATTATTGCTGGTATTTGGCAAGGCCTATGCTTGCAGAGATCGTTGTCACCGCTGCCAACATCTTAAGATCACTCGAATGGTCGCAGGGTAAGAAGACGACCAGCAACAAATGGAAATAGACTGCACTAATAATAAGCGCTTAGTTGTACCGGTTCATGTGGCAACAGTTTTTGTTGTCTCTATTGCCCTGTTGTTTTACCAAGCGATGTCAACCATCGTCGACATAACCAACTCGATTACATAGAGATGTACAGAAGATTTTTTAAAGCTATATAATTTATTAGAATCATTTATGAACAAAGAGAGCCTACTTAACGATATTGGCCTTGTCTTCCTAACTCGTTGCTAATTTGTACACGCATCATTTAAAAAACGATGAAACGCGTTAAATAGGCACATTCCGTCGGGGTCGTCATCACGAGGTATTGAAGTAATGCTTCATGCTGGTGCTTGAATAACAACCGCGATACGCGACATCTCGTACCAGTGGTACAACAGCCATCATCACCGGTACCAGCGTCATGATAATATAGCAACGCGTTATCTGTCATTCACAGATCAGAGCCTGAGAGGGCAAGAATGGCACCCGCCGTATCGTGCAAAACGGCGAACCACCATCATTCATCGAAACGTAACAAAACACAGATTTTTCATTTATATTAGTGAATTTCATGATTCAATAACTTCGCTTGGAAAGGGAATCCCCCTCCACCTATCGTCTATTAACAATACCTATTTACCAGGCCTTGTTTTATTTGATCGGCTTCATTTATGTAGCCTCCACGTATCTGAGAAACAACAGAATGGGTCTCTTACCTGGGGTGATAAAAGTGGATAGTGTGTGAAAAATTTGCAATAACTGTCAATTACAATAACAACAATAGACTATAAGTAAGATCAAATGGCTGGACTTCGAATGGGCAGTGACCTTATCATCCCTATTTAATTACAAATATGTTTATTCCAGCATAAAGCTCAGGTACATGGGAAACTATCTAGCCCCACACCTTTTCTATCTACCGAAAAGAAACAATCCATTTTTAATGGTAGTGTTCATAATAGTAGCAACACATGTACAATGTTTATCACCGGCACAAAAAGATAGTGTATTAAAAATACGTACAAACGTCGAGGTTTGTAAATGTAACGTTGGAGAACATCGGCGGCACACATATTAACTGAACCAGCAGCGATAACGTACGAATCAAACATTTCTTTTTTCTACTTTAGGATAGAATAATGCAACCCTGTCGATGCGGTGACGATAACGGGCGATTTTGGATAAATTCAGGGATTTCTTCATCGAAACGCCTGTCCGATACAGCGAATAATCCTTGTTTACGGCCTGAATTCCCTCTAGCGAAAGTACTTATAAATCTCCTTTAAAGTGAACGCTAGCATTTATCATGGCAGCCCAGTCTCGTTTTCTCGTTACGGTAAAAAGGATGTGTCCATGTTATTTAAAGGAACCCCATTATAAACGATGGCAAACAGTATATCGACGTACTGGTTCTATTCACTGGAACAGATGTGTTTCATCCAATCCCGCAGCCATTTATTTGCCCCTTATGTTTTATAAGGTGCATGTATATTATTATAAAACCACAGTAATTATATTTAACTAATTAGATAATTAAATGGTCAACAAACAACTCTCGATGTTAATCATCGATGAACGTATAGCGCAATTTCTTGAGAAAAATGCGTTCTTTTCACATGGCAAAATCTACTCAAAGGGCAGCGTTCTTGTACGCCTTAAGTTACTAACTTTGCACTCCTGCACTTTCCGGACGCGTTGCCCTTTTCTGCCACAAGCTTGGCCCAAATCGTTTTACGGTAAGCAACATATTTGCTGCTGCTGTTGCTGCTGCGAATGGTAAGGCAAGCGAGCTTCATCTGGTACTCACCCTGGAAATAGCTTTTAGTGCGCAGGTAGGATACGGATAGTCGCAGGATGGAGAGCTTGTCGAGTTTAGATAGCACACTCTGATCGAATGGAAGTAGAGAAGCGAGTGAATCCAGCTCCGCGTTAAGACGCTCGCGGTGGCGCTTTGATGGGTTGGACTTAGTCTGCGTCTGTTGGCCACCGCCCCCGCCGAGTGAACCACCTGTGCCTGACTGGCCTGACACGCTGGTCGATAGAGTCGTCGGAGCGCCGAGAAGAGGCGATGATAGGGAAGCAGCTGTTGCACCCAACGAACCGAGAACGCCCAAACCGCCGTTGCCGCCACCGTTCGTCGTCGACACCGGCGTCACCTGCGACGCTTGAGGCGGTACCGGAGACGTGTTACTGCAATTAGTGAGGCCGAGATGGACTTCCTTCAGGGAGACAGCGGAACCGACTGTCACACTCGACCCATTCACTCGGCCGCTGCTGCTACAACGACACGCCGGACAAAAATAGATGCACATTAGCGTTCTACATTGCATACAACTACGTGCCTAAAAATTCTACGAAAATAATTCAAAAATGATATGAATGAACCACATTCATCTTTAGCGTTAACAAAGTAAATATTGTTACTCTACCTAAAGAAGGTGTAAAAAAATACGTTTAGGTAAGTAACATTTAATTAATCGTCCATTTGTACAATACGCTATTTATTTTTTAAGCTCTCGATGGGAGTAGCAATCGATTTACCATGGCTGAACCTAGAATTACAGAAAATAGATCACTGGCTTACTTATTAATCGCTTAAATACTTATTATTAAGAGAAAGCGAAAACGCTTGTACAGGCCCAATGGACCGATGAGCATATCATCATGCCTTCTTCTACGGTTAATTGTTGTTAGGGCCTTCTCATATGTCCTACGGTTAACCCTGCTTCTCTACGGGTAAAGGTCGGTTCCCAATGACATTCAACCATTGACTATATCCAAATTATTTGTATGGTACGTCTAACTTTAGTTAATAGAATATCATGTCTTGTTTCAAAGATTGTCTAAATTGTACTTTTTGCATAAGACAAGCTCTTATTTTGTGTAAGCAAGTAATATACTAATGCAATTTCGAGTCGGGAGATCTTCCTTCAGTATCAGTGTATCATTTGTTATAAGGTATCCATATCAACGCAGCTTGTATCGCGCATTCGGTGGCAGGAGTCGCCCGTTGCATGTTACCACAGCACCAGAGACACACAGCAGGGGGAGCAGGAGAGAAGTATCTTGCTAAAGTTTTACGTATTTGTCTTTTAGATCTCTGCTGCTGTGTTGATCCTGCAAGGTTTCGCGTATTTTGTTCATTGTGGTTCTACTGAAATACCTTCCTAAGAATGAACGGACTGGGGGTGTCCCCCAGTCCGTTCATTTCCAACAGCGCCATCCAGCGGCCACTCAGTTACTGGCCGTTTTTCGTTTCTTTTTTTCTGCGCTTCTCATTTTTAGAGGGAAAGCATGACAGCAGCAGTCGATGGTCGATTACAACAGAAATCGACGACGGCCAATGGTCCACTGTCATTGAGCGTGCGTGTCTGTGTGTGTATACTGTACACAATACGTATGTATGTAGCATTATGGTGGTTGGCTTGCTAGCTGCGTCCGCCGCTACCGCCGCAGAAACGGAAACAGCAGGCCCAACCAGGCCGAGCATTTCACTAGCGACCGGAATAAGGGGTTGGGCTGGATCTCTTTACAGAAGAAGATACTATCAGAACAACAATAACTCGAACAATCCCGCCACGCATTCTCTTCCTTCCCTTTGAACCACCATCAGTCCCGTCCGCTCGCCACTGTTCTCAATAGCCCTCCTCTATTTTCCATAACTTCGTGCTTTTCGATCGGCCATCCAGACCACCTCAACAACCTCTCCGCGCCCCTCGCTATCCTCGATGCGCTCATCCCTGTATCGTCGTCCCCTTGCCCCTGTCGTCTGCTTTTGTGTATAGTTCGCTCCGACTGTGGCTATATCAGCGGCGGCGGTGACGGCGGTGCAGTGCTGCTGCTGCTGCTGCTGCCGCCGCCACCGCCGCCGCCGCCGCCGCCGCCGCTACTGTTAAACCTGCTGTGCCTTCTCATATCCGTTGGTTGGGCAGGGGTGAGCGATGCCATCTGCTCACGCCATCATCCCCAGGCGATCCCCAGGCGAACCCTTCCCCCTTCGTTTCTAAACTCGTATTGAGCTTTGCTGCTGCTTCGTCCCTGTCATCGTCGTCCTGAACGAAGGAGGTTGTTGTCTCCTTATTGCCCCTCCTTCTTCCTTAGCTCGCTATGCCCTGTTCCTTGTTCGACTCGTTACAATGGCAAGTACCGCTGAGATCTGCCAACCAACCCCTCGAGTATCGTTGCCGCCGAATTGCTCTATGAGGCAGAAATGGTTTCCCTTCAGGAAGCCTATTCGCTTCTCAAACCCAAAACCTACTTTTGACTACATAGCTGCTGCTGATATTGCTGTTGCCGTGGGCGATTTTATTTTGCCGGCCGCCATCAGTCCCACTGGGCCAGTTTTACCAGTCAGTCAAATTTGTCATTAAAATTTAACGAGCGCTTTCTTTGGTAAAGACAAAGCGAAAGCTTGTTATCCTGCTTGATTATCCACTAGATTTTTCTGAAGTTATACGGACACAATACCATGGTTCTTAACGATATTGATCCGTCTCTTGAATTTGGCAGACTTAATCAATGGTGAAGTAACACTATTGCCATTTAATTTGCCACCAATATATTTGAAAAGGTTTAGTGAAATGAAAATTAATTTCAATAACTGTGACGCCGTATGATGAAAGCCAACTGAAGGCATAGGATCCTAGCGGTCGCGAACTAGTCTATACTTTAGAACCGAGGAGCACATACCGTTGGACACTCTATTGGCTGATTATTACAATAGTTACACCTGCTATTGTTTTTCGGCACTCGTCAAGCGGATTTCGATATACGCCTTTCTTTTAAAACGAGTAGGTCCTTTCTCGGTTTAGGCCGCGTCGCTCTAATTTTATCCAGCTACCAACCAGGTTTGTGGCGTGAAAATTTAATGCACAAACTTGGTCTCGCGCTGCCACTCTTGTCGAGTGTATGATGGACGCACTCACGCCAACTTCCCCATCAGCATCAACAACGGCTGTTTCTTCAAAACCATCTTTTTCAGGTGGTTCCCTAGCTACCAAGAAACCCGCTTAGCCGCGCTTGTAGGCTATTGACGGCCAGCAAAGCATTTCCTCGCAGCCGTGACGAGGGGCCTGGCTTCGTCTAGGCCAAAAAGATCGTGTGAGTTTTCGAGCGCACATAGTGCTATAGTGTTGCTACAGTACAGAACACATGTGATCGGCCTAGGGCCTGTTTGGCTTTGGATACAGTACGCACTCACTTTCTCACACACACGCTATTCGAATATGGCAACCCGTACACCGCTCTTCTGAACCTCCTGACATTCCTCATGTGCGCCGTCACTCACCCACTGGGTGGCGTTAGAAGGCTCTCCTTCTTAAGGTGCGGAGAGGCGGCGCGCGGACGAACTGACCACCGTGCTCGATTAAGCGGACGAGGTATCCCAGTGGCCACAACGGACATCGCTGTTGACGGCCACCGTCCGTCTTGGATACCAAACGGGCTACTATAGAGAGACCTCATTTCTAAATCTGGATTGCGGCACCAACAGATAGTGGGAAGGCCGGGAGCGTTCGTTCGCCCGCACCTTCATCAAATGCTTGCTATAAAGTTCCTCCAGATTCTCTGGCCCAACGTATCTAGACAGAGGCTAGAGGCGTACTCGTTCCCCTAGAGAAGATCGGGTGAGCCCAAGCGAAACTGTGCTGGTGCCAAAGTCCATCTAATCGTCGAGATTCGCGCCAGCCGGCATTCAGTCCTTAACATCGAGATATTTAGGCCTTCGTTTTTAGTTTGAAATGATCTCAACAAAAAGGAGAACCGCTGCCCTGCGCAGTAATCTATTCGTCATCCGCACCACACCAATGTATATGTGTATAAACGTGCCAATCTGTCCTAAATTGTAGCGCAATTAGATTGTGGTTCGGATGCTTCTGGTAACAGTGTTTATTCTTACTTGGTATAAATCGATGTGCAGCATTACCAGCGAGCTTTCTTTTTTCCTTTTAAATGCCTAAACTGTCTTGGGTGTAATAGATGAGGCGTTTATATCCAGCCCTGTACATAGCCTGCTAACTGGGACTACAAGAAAGCGACCGAATTCGTAACTCACCTAATGAGGGTGATAGCGTTCAGTTAATTAATTCCAGTTGTGCTTTAGCTTCAAATCTGTCTATCACACTCCTCAGTGCCCGCTTTCCTCTCGCGCTTAGGGGTTCTAGTTCCCCTTCATTTTTCCTTCGACTATCATACACCCCCCACATTTCTCTACGTACCACCCTCCCCCCGTTTTGCTTCTGCGCGCTCTTCGATGACGCATAGGCGGAAGGTGATCAGTAAACGTTTCTGTCATTGATGCAGAACAAAGAACACACGTTTGTCGTCTTCTCAGCGAATGAACAAAAAGATCTGAACGGCACTTTCGTGCCTTAAAGGATTTTAGGAAAATCATTTGATCTTGATTTAAATAACCTCACTTTTCTGAGAAGACTTATCTTTGCAATTGTCAATTCTATATAGCTGTTCGTGAGTGCATACGGAGCTCCGTGGATAACGAAATAACCTTCGAGGAATTCTTAGGATAGGATTAGGTAGAAATTAGTCCTTAACCTCTCCCTCAAATCTGCTCTTCACGGATATTTCAAATCAGTATCTACTACGTTATTGTCATTTGGTCCTATCAGCGGTCGTTGTAATTATAAAAATAGGCAGGTACACACTCCTAACTAACCTGTTACATCTGTATATCCATGACTGTCTTGACTTCCCTAATTCCGCTGGCAATCTTGGTTCTGTCGCGCCTAGAAACACTTCCAAGCCTTGACGACAACAACAACAACAACAGCAACAGCGACAACAAGAAGAATCAGAAGTGAGTTTGTAGGAAGGAATAATGAACAGCGACATACGTGTCTGATCATAACGATGTCAACAGAGTTAGCGGTACCGTGATTGTTACCATCGGTCTCACTTTTGCCAAAGTTATCTCGATGCCTCCTTCTCTAGATCTTCTTCTTCTCTATCTGTTCCTTGAGTTGCCTCTGCTGTTACAGCATAAACCGCTGGCAACGTAAAATCATTCAAATAACTCATCTATTTGAAGACAAAGATCGGTCAGTTACGCTGCTGCTGCTGGTGGGGGGTGATGTAACCGTCATGGCCTGTGACAATGCGAAGGACAAGCGTCAGCGATCAATGGTATCGTATTGATTTGGATATAGCATTGTGTTGCCGCTACTGAAGTGCTGATGTACGGCGGTAACAGTCGCGTTCGTGTTGATATAGTGATGTGATTATCCGTACTGCAATCATTCTTATCGCTGAGTGTTCTCACGTGGCTCGTTCGTCCCGTATCGTTATCGTTAGACGTTTAGAGACGGACGGTCGGTTGGGTAAATAACATTGTTGTCAATTTACTTATTTACTCATTCTAGTTGTGCGTCAGAAACGCTGAAAGTATCAGGTTGAAGAAAGCCGCGTATGTACATTTAAGCGCATATTTACTGGCTCAGCATCGTCTGAAGGCGCGCTCGAAGAAGCAAATCTGAGATTTACGAATGGACCGTGATAACGACCCTTCGACAATGTCAGCATATGTGGCATAAACAGTAGCAATTTTCTAATATATCATTTAATCTTTTCGACAAGGACTATTTTCAATAGTCGTTACTTGTGTCGGGGCAGCTTGTCCAGCTCTGGCCTTAGAGCTACCATCTAGTCAGGTAATGTACTGCTGAGCGACCATTGCCGTAGCTTGTGTCCTGAACAGCGCAGACGGCATCATGTCCTTGCTTCGTTCGCTTACAACAAACTGCAACAAAGTACACTTTATACGACTCAAGTCAGATGGCCGGTTGTACGAATCCATGTCGAATATCCAATTTGTACACCCGCGTAAATTGCAGTATTATACACCTGTTACACTCAGGCAGTCAATATTCTCATTGGGAGCCCTCCCCATCCCTTAATTATTCGCTCTATCTACGTGAGAGACAGCTCACTTTCGTTAATTATATCTTCGTTCGTTATCTAACTAAGACTTGTGTCCATCTACCACTCGTTAATCAGCTGTCGATAGGCACTCCAGCCTCGACAGCATCAAGGCCTTCCCTTCTGTCCACCTCCGACGTGTAGCGGGACCGCCACATTGCGAAGTGGAAGCAAGTCGCTTGTTGTTTCTGCTAACAATCGTATCAGAAAGGGTGTGGAGTTATTACAATAGCTCCCGTGAATTGGTTAAATCAATATACTTACCTATGTGTTCCTGACAAGAATTATCTATTGATTTTGAATGCGGTTACACTACTGGAAATTCAATTATCGCGCATCAGGACCGCCCCCGTCAGCACTCCACATCACGACACCGTCCCAGACAACATAGTTCGCAGTTATGCGATAGTTCCAGGACAATTGTCAATTTCCCAAATATTTTAAGAGATAGCAAGTAAAATCCCGAAAACCCAAGTTTATTCGATGAAACTGGTCACTTAGCGGATATATGCTAAGGGGACAGAATCAAGCTTTTTTTTTTATTTTATTCGCGTCCCTT
This sequence comes from Varroa jacobsoni, assembly GCF_002532875.2. NCBI lineage: Eukaryota > Metazoa > Arthropoda > Arachnida > Mesostigmata > Varroidae > Varroa > Varroa jacobsoni. Next base: position 53,519 of record NW_019214305.1, read on the forward strand.
TTCACGGTAAATATCGGCTTCTTATGTTGGAACGCTCGTGGATATCAATTGATACTGCTTTACCGCGAAGAAATAATTCACTTGTGATAATGCTCAGAATGATCGAACTTTGTCATTTCGTCCACATGACACTCTTCTTGTTATCAATACATTGTCACGCTATTGATCTACCTTGGCCTCTTTCTCGCTCCTTCTTTTACGCAGGGACGCCGCGTCGCCGAAAGTTTGTAGGTCATCATCGAGGCAAGTTGGGATCCAGTGATGTCCGCTTCCGAAAGAAACCTTCATCTTTTTGAAATCGAAGCTTATTATAAGCCATCAACGACGAACCGCCTGTCTTCATGTACCTCCAATATATTCGTATACATTCATCATACACGCTCATGTGTTTCGCATGGATGAGGTTTAGCTGAGGTTGTGCACTACAGGCCCAAAGGACTTTCGTTAACTATATCGACCCCGTCCCTTTTTTATGGCCATGTAGGACAGATTCAAATAGCCATAGACGTGTCTCTACCGGAGATAGGTGAGCCCTGAAACGAAACACTGGTGACAACGACAACAGAGGGCGGGAGGTGGAGGTCCCTACACACTGGCACCACTAGTAGAAGTAGCAGCAGCGCTATTAGAAATCTGATGTAGCTGAACCATCCTATCAGCCGAAAAACCTGTGAATCAGCAGACTAGTAACTAGCTGGCTGGCTGGCTGGCTGGCTGGCAATCAACGGGCCGATGGGCGTGAGACCACGGGGCCTTTGTAGCAATGTAGAACAGCAGGACGTTTGACAGCGGCAGCAGTGTTTGGGCGTAGACAGGGTTTAATCATCCCTAGAGAAGATGCTGTCATACTGAATTGAGGCTTAGCACAATTCTCATATCTGCTTCGTAAAAGACGAGCAGCTCAAGACTCCCTAACATTTTCGCTGCCAATATCCATGTTGTGGAAGGAGTGATGTGATAATAAACACCGGTGGAAACGTGAAGTACTCGTAGACCTTGGTCTTTGTATACCTACGCGTGTTAATCGTACCGAGTCGCCATTTTGTATTGACTTGTGTGAAACAGAGGTCGTCCACGAGCAGGCTTATATTATGCATCAATGATGGCAGTACTGCATTACTTCCAATAAGATAGTACGTTCACAAGCCTCGTAAAAACGAAGCGGGTTTATCCTCAAATGTTAGTTATTGCCTATGGCAGATTTGAGAAGCGGCATCGAAAATGCTGTTAAATTTTTTCTTATGGCGTGAAGGGGATATTTTCACGTACCCCTCAGTCAATTAGCGTTAGCTCTCAGGTGTTCAACCGTCGGATTATTGCTTTCATCAGCAGCCACGGTACGAAACTTCGATTGCACACGAATGGAAGCTAATTTTGAGGCTTCGCAGCAGCTATTTTCATTGATTTTATGACCTTGTTGATGTCTACTAGACAAGACGAAGCTTGTTTGATTACTCCCTTTTGACCTCGTCCCCTCTTATCAACGCCAGTCGATAATAGCAACGTATTTGGCGACGCTGGTGCTGAGGTGAACGTATAAAAGAGACAGTATAAACAATTACATCGTACTGCTGTGCCATCACATCCTAGCCTTAACTATTTACCGCATACGTATGTGAAAGTTGTGGATACTAAAATATTGATTCGTTTACACAGATACAGACATGCACATAAGTAGACTGTGACCACGCACAATGGCCGTGCGGTGTGGAGGTGTCGTGCACTAGAGCTATGAGAACGTGATATGTAGCGACCCTTTGAAAAGCGGCTTTGGAAGAATGACGCTTTAGCATGGCGGCAGACATCTGTGACCGTTGAGCTCGATTAACGGATGTGTTTTGTGCAATAGATGATTAGCTAACTGCTTAGTTAGTTGTTATACGATGTACACAGGCGTTTCATGCACCTTACGATTCAGCAGGTGGCACACCGGCCGCCATTGCTCAGTCAGTCAAGCTCGTCAACATCTGAGAGGGGCCGGTCCCACAAAGGATCAAAAGACGAACACGTTTTCGTTGCTTGTGCAAAAAGAAGCCGCCACCGCCACTGCCTCTTCCATTCGTTATTCTTGTTTATGTTCCTCGTGTGTTTGTAGAGAAGGTGTTTGCTTGTCTTGGCGGTCTAAGATACATCCCGGCCTGCTCGTGTGCTGGGCTCTTATAGATAGACTGTGCTGGATGCGCGGTCCGCAATGAAGTCTGTCAGCAGCAGAAGAGACGCGGTAAATGTTTAGGTAGTTTATAACCGGCCGGCTGACAAACCTGGAGGGTTGCCGATTATTCGACATGCTTTCAGCTTATTCGACGTTGTGAGACCCCTGACGAATACTCATCATGACGCTACTTGTACTGCCGCTGACGACGCGACTGGTACTGAAGATAGAGAGCGGCCATCATACTGCTAGCCCGTGCCGTGCCGTGCCGTGTTCTGTACGCTTGCTTGCCTTGGGTAGAATAGGTTATTGCGAGCAGGGCTCTACTCTCCGTGTAGAGGCCGAAGGGTCAAGCGGCCCAGAGGTTCATAATAACAGTATAATAGTAGTATTCGTATTAAATGTTTTATTATGGCTTACCGGCCGACCCGGTTAGCCGAAGGGAACATGACTTCAGACAGGACGAAACCGAGGGGGTGACAGAGAGGGTTGGTCGACGGGACCTGTTCTCCGCTTCTTTCTCTTGGTTTTCATCATCATTTTGCTCAGTTAGAGCTGTTTTCTTTTAGCCGCCATCGCTGAGGCTTTTTAAGGGTCAACCTCAGAGCCCGCTTGATCGCCTCGATCTGTTTATGATGTCGTCAAAATCGGACCGCATAGTGCATCTCTGCTACCTGGCTGCGTTGGCTTTTCTCTTAGCTCTTCTGTGCTTCCCAGTTGAGCTGCCATCCTCTGGATGCCCCCTTTCCCCGAGAGAATACTTGTGTTTTTAGGTGGGCCATTCTCTCTCTCTCTCTCTCTCTCGCTCTCTCTCTCTCCCTGTCTATACATACCAATAGAACATGAACATTAAATCAGCAATAATAGCTAGGCAACTAACATGCCGTATTATCGCGACGGTTTTTGTGACAAATTGGCTACAATATGAGACACAACGATCGATCACCTCAATCCAATAAATCCATATCGACTCTCTTCTTATATATATGGTTATACAAATTTATAATAAGATTTACTTGAATTATCTACCCACTGCGCACTTCCCCAGGCACACGACGGTTTAGAGATTGGGCATGCGGCTCGTGACTTTGAGAAACTGATAGGTTAAAATGGTGCCAAATGAAAGATTCTAGTTTGCCGTAGTATTAACTGATAATTCCTGTCTAATCGCAGACTAGAATTGTTGTTCTTTTTGCGTATAATTATCCTAATTGTTTTCGATGTCAGGACCAAGGTTCGTTTCTGCTATTAGTTCTGTAGAATGGCATTAATAATGTTTTTGTAGACACTTCTCTGATATCGTGTCAAGCATCACTGATATACTGCTCGTGATACGAAAGAATGGCGTCTATCTACATGGATATCTATTAGAGCGTCAACGAAGCGCAGCAGTGTCATTTGGAGCGACCATGGCTCGGAATAGTGCATAACCAACGAATATAGTCCAGTCGGTTAGATGGCTGGCCAGTTAGACAATGGTCGTTGACTTTACGAGTTGAAATGGCTTTCAGGGTGGGGGCAGTCGAATGAAGGGATTTTGCATAATTGACTGATGGATTGTTCTATATCTACTCTTTGATCTCTCGTAAACAAGTGCGCCACTTCTGTGGTTCGTATCAGTAAAGTTATACTCCTTCCCCCAGCCAGTTAGACGCTTGAGTTCATCAACTTGAATGCATATAGTCGAACAGCTCGGCGAGGGGGGTGGCGGAGGCGGAGGCGGAGGCGACAGGACAGGTGAGTGGAATCTCGGGGGAGATCGTCACATACATACGTATACAACTTATAGTACGGGGGTTCGGATACAAACGAGACACCCGAATCCCGCAGACCACAGCGATGTCCACACTAGCGTTCGGTCGAATGTCTTGCGACAATTCTTTGACCTCTGACCAAATTCAACCTGATGTAGGAGGCATCTCACAAATCGACTCTATCTATGAATACACGATTAGATCTCCAGCTCCATAAGGGGTAAGCTGTGAGATGTTGAACGGTGATACAATTCCTACTTTTGGAACAGGGCGGGACAACAACTAATGCCCGATAATGGCTCAGCATTTAACTTTATTAAGTAAAACATTAAGTAAAACACGTTTCTGGTCGCGGCGAAATTGTTTTACCGTTCTCATAGAAGTACAATAGAACGGCCAACAGTCAAATGACGACGTCAGTGAATGATAATCATGACGATGAGAGCGGAAAGCCGCTCATCTCATCATATGATAGTTCTGCTGTTCAAAATAAAAACTCAATTCAGCTTGGATCGTCCGTCTCGACCACCTACTCCTCACAGAAATCCATTCAGCATTGAAATGTCGACTGCTGCTGCTTCATCATTCCTAAGAATAACAATAGAATTATAATACGGTAGAAAACATACAGATGCGACAAGGTGACCCTACCACGGAACATCTACAAGGCGTCACAGGCCACATCGTCATCGTCAACTCACCTTAGGCTTCGCTTATAGGTGTCGGGCGAGTCAGTTACCGCCGTCTTAACTTTTCGAGCTAAAAGTTTCACTATATATCTGTCCGCCTTTTAATTTACGGCAAAATCAACGAAGCATTTAGTCAGGCGGGGGTGACCGAACGAATCTTTCGAGACGGAGGTAGCAAAGCCTGACTGCACAGTAGCTGGAACGACGAAAATAAAGCGATGAGAAACTTGATTTTACAAAGCTGACAACGCATCACTAACCACAATAACCTCAGTAGCAGTATTACAATTACGGTCGTCAGCGGAGACATATTGCCGTTGTCATCGTTTCCGGGCTGTATTTGTCATAATATTCAAATTGGCTCAGCCAGTATCGCTCGGCCTGCTTCCTGTGATCAAACGTTTCGAGGTCTTATCGTGTTTTTGCAGACTAAGGGGCCACAGTTGGGTATGGCAATGTCAACGCACTTAGCACTTCATGCACTTGAGAGAGGTGCGTCAAGCTGAACACCTATTACCTATATGGACTAGAAAATGGAACGGTGTTTTTTTTTTTTTTTGTTACCTGTCATGATTGTTAAATCTGACCAAGAAGGAATGGTCTACAGAATATAGCTTTGTAGTTCAATTATATGACTTTGATATTGTTTATCTTCTATTCTCATGTAAAACTGGCACATTAATTAGAGCGGCAATTTGTATCAACTACCAGTTTTAGTAATCGTCCTAAAACCTACATTCGACTAACCTCCAAAAAATGGGCCTAGCCTATTCTGTTTAATATACTAGGGAGGGTATCGTTTCCAATTTCCTTGACAACCACTTTATATTGCAGATCAGAAATAATAGCTAATGAAAAAAAACTAACAAAAAGCAGGAGTGACTGTATACGCACGTACAAAGAACAAGTTAGCTGCGTTGTCTACCAGAGTTTAGTTAGAGGATAAGTTTGCCACCAAATGAGTTCCCTTTTTTCAACAACACTGAAAAGATCTACTGAAAAGTTGAATACGGTCCGAATTATGATTATATATAGAAGAACTTTCAGTCAAATGTAGTTACCCAGCTTTACTACAACAAATTATTAATATTACGCTGAGCAAAAAATGCTTTAGGATCAAAATGTCTCTAAAGACACTTTCTACGTACATATACATAATGTGGGGGGCGACAGTCGGGGGCACCAATTCGGCTGCCCTTTGCGGGCTCAGTGATAGTCGAAATTTTCCATTCTAGCCCCTGTCCAGTCCTCCATTCCAATTCGGCCTTTAGTGACCACTGCCGTGCGACGGGATGAACGAACTGCTTTGAAAGTTTTGTCTTAAAGAGACAGCCCTATGACGTGTCGGCGAAGTGGTGGCAGTGCGTGCATTGCCTCTGATTATGTGGCTGTTCGCCCCTTGTGCTGCACCTACTGCTCCTGATGGTGAGTGTAGTTGTGTCATAGCTGTGGCGGCTATGGCGTGCAGCAGAGGGGGCTCAGTGGCGGTGCACGGTTCTCGCGTGCCAAGGGAATAGTGCGTGGCTGCGTTAAAGAACGACTTTAGTGTCAAGAGTTGTCGGTACACTGGTGGTTTCTGCGCAAAGCCGATTGTTCCGAATCGCCGAATGGCTTGCCGATGACACCGGGGGTTGGAGGTAGACATGCACACACATCATCAGAACACTCGCGCCCCCTTTAACTAACGGCCCACATCGCACAGCGGACAACGTACAAATGCACCATTTTCACTAAAAAAATTAGAAAAGACAACCTCAGGGGGACCTAGAAGGTCAGAAGTCGTGACTTCCGATTTAAGCACGTCGATGAGACCTTGAGTTTCGTCTCCATGGTCACACTGTAGACAATCGCTGAAGTCTTCATCTCCTCTGTATACCGTGTTTATTGTGATCGTATTCACACGCGATGCTACGGAACAGTATAGGAAGTGCAATCGAGTTTTTTTTTAAGTGACAGTTTAATGAGGGCTTATATACGATCGGCTCAGTCTACGTTCATGCTAATTTATCTAGCTGACCGCCAGGTGTTATCGTTGCTGACACTGTTTTAATTGCATATCTTCGCCATAACAAGGACAAATGGCGTAAAGAAACAAGCAGGAGAACGTGAACAACTATCCATTACCAACGGCCAGACCTCTGGTTAGCAGTGAACTCCAAAAGAGCAGGAGGCGTTTGGACGACCTTACGAGCCTAGCCAAGTTGGCCAGCAGGCGAATTCATAAACTAGTAGCATGATATGTACTGAAAAGCGGCAAAAAATAAGACATTACTAGAATGATGATGACCTTCAAAGTATAACTGAAGATTTGGATAGGATCATTGAAACCAATCGTGCGGATAAAGCTAATCTATGTCACAATATTGTATCTTGAACATGGGCCGATCGCTTAACATATACAAAGCAGAAAAAATTCGGGCTACAAAAGAGCGCCAATGTTAAAGGACGCAATGGTGATCATCGAAGCATAATATCCCGGTTAATTAATGATGATACGCAGTCGCTGCTATCAACATAACAAGCAAGCGTTGTGTTATTCGAAACAAAGTTAATGATATTTAGTATAGAACAGTAAGTATATCCTCACGCATCCAACCGAAGGACACCTGTGTCCCCTAATATGACTCGCTATGAATAAAGCTCGTACTCAATGCCACGGGACGACATCCGAAGATTATCCACGAAAATACCCTAAACATAGCTTCCTTGCATGTGAGCAATAGATAAAATAACCAAATGGAAAAGCCAAATCTTGCGAGTATCTATTATAATGTTGGCGCTATTGAATGACACCGACCACCCCACTCGATCCCGCAAATAAGCTCATGTTGTGTTCGGTTCAATGCGCATGAACCGTCCATAGTGGCATATCGTGATAAGCTCACATGACAATAGATGGCGCTGCCCGATCTACTCGAATGTGTGCTCTGGGAAGCCATTCATTCGCTGAATGTGACCAGCGGCACTGTGTTTCCTGTGCTGTCATTCTTTTCATTACGTATCTCAATGATTGTGTACACATCCGTCCGATATGGTCATTTAGATACTGCTTTCAGTTACACATACTGGATGTTTTAATGCGGTTTTTTTCATTAAGAATTGACTTTCTAGTAACTTCTTAGAAATAGAAGCAGTTTGAAATGTAGAATATTACAGTACTACGGCTTCTGATCAACTCTGATAATAAAATATGCTCCTCTCAAATAAAGATGGCGCTCAGTAGATTCTGTTAGTTCTGTAACATGCAACGAGCAGAGCTATCTATCACCTCTAGTTGTCATTTCTTCATGATGAGATCGAGATAAATTATCCTAGAGGAGGATAATAGAACGAGCGCCGCAGTGACATAGCGATGCCCGTGTAAGTTCGCTAACTAACAAACTTACGCATACTGTATCATACACCAGTCTAAAAACAACAATACTCTCAAGGTATACTTCTTCAACTTTCCAAGTGTCCGTGTCTCTTTCATTGTAGCAGAATTATATCTGTGTTCCTCTTCAAATTACTTATCATTTTGGCATATGTTATTGCATGGTATAGTGTTCTATTCTAATCGGATCCGATCGGCCGCTGCTGCTGCCCATGACATCAGTGGCCGCCGTAGTGCTACTAATGGTTGCAGCCCGTATAGAACGGATGCGTGTGCTTTTTTTTTCTATCTTTTCATATATGTTTGTGCTGTTTTATACTTTGGCCCCTTCGAAGATCGACTTCATTCAGCCACCGTCAATGGTTATGCTTTAGCATCGGCTGGATGCCTCGGAACACTCAGTCATCCAGTTCGTAATCTGTTCAATAGACACAAATGCTATGGCATCATAGGCCATGCATCGCTGCACTTCGGCACGATCGTCTTTCGAGGTCTCGAGGTTTGAGGCGAATAGGCCCACAGGTATCAGCGACAACGAACCAGACCAGGCTGTGCCTGTGGAACAAGCTAATGCTTCAAATTCGAGTAGAATCGACACCCGAGGAGTAACGATCATACAGATAACATCATAATATAGCTTATGTCTCCACACGTTGAATCCACACAGAAATATATATATACATATTTAAACGGAGGCGTTGTATCAGAGGAGTTGCATCCACTGCGTGTCAGATAAGACATCAGCGGTAGAGATGATCTGGTTAGTACAGGTTGAGATTGTTTGTATCCCAGTTTATCCAACTTGAAACAAAGCCTCAGTAATGGCAACTTCGAAGCAAACAATATCTAACAAAATGCAGTAGGACCGCATGGAGCGACTGGGCTTTATGTCAGTGCACCGGACGATTCTAATATTCTTGTACGAAGAGAAAAAACATGTAATTTTGGAATAGCAGATCCCGGAGCTGAAAAAATAAGCTAATACTTAAACTTCCCTGGCAGACAATTGGTTGGCCGCATCATTATCACACTATTAACATACAGCGTCTCCGGCAGCGAACATTAGAGTGGGCAAGATTTCGCCATGTGTAGTGATTCGGTACCGGCTGTCTTGTCGCGAGCCTGAAAAATCGGATGAAAAAACACGGAGGCTACAGAGGGGCAAGAAGCGAGTTACGTGACATAATTAGTCGAAGTTAACATCTATAGCGCTGTGTGATACGCGGCGCCGTTACAACAAAGGCCAAGAAATATAACTGTTGTTTATTGTCTTACATTAACGACACGACCGACTGTCCGCTTCAAGCTTATTATAATTCCTCCCCTTGGTCTGTTTCTGTTCATATATTTTGCCACAGGTTTCGGATTCGTCCATTTGTCTGTAGCCAGAGGTCCTGCTCGTCTTTTTTCGTTGTTATTCAACTTCTTCAAGCTTGAAGCTAGTGAACGGGAAAGCGAGCCAGCAGAGCTACGTCACACGGTGCAAATTGGTTACCTATCTCCGTGCCCGCCCCTGGCTGACTGGCGATAGAACCGTCATCGTAACTTGGCCCTACGGCCTTTCGGCACGTTTGCCTACGACGGCGGCCATAGTAGCTATCGATGGACGGCTGTTTTTGCCGTCCCTCCCGAGGGTCACACTCCGCCGATCGATAGGCAACGACTCGAAGCAAAAACTCTCGTTCCATTTCCTTCTTCTTTCTTATTGTCGTCCGAAGTAGAGTCGGTTTGGTTCTTCGGCTCCGGTTCGCTAATGATTGATTGATTGATTGATCGGCCGGGGCCAACCATGATTAGTGCAGAATGTCGGAGGAATCATCAGCGACTCGTTGCTGCCTCTGCATGGGCCAGAAAATTTGGGCGAATCGACAGATGAGTCCGGTACGGCGCTTGGGCTGTGCTATACCGAAGAGGCGTTTACGGCCGCACACACAAAGACATCCATGAAAGCAGACTCGCTCAGCGATTCGATACAAGAGCGATTAGATTTATGCAGAGTATTACTTCTCAGATAGCTCATCTGGTGAACCGACTTTATATAAAAGCGACAACAGTAACCGTTCATAAGAAGGGACTTGTTTATGATCTGGTTGGTCCTATGCTAATCGGTCTCTATACATGGTTATTACGTAGGGTGAAGCGTCTGCCGATTCGTGGAGCCTGGTCTTCAGAACGTATAGCTTCTCCAATGTAGCATGTCAGAAGCAATCCTTCTGTACACTGTTAACATAGTTCGCATCAAACGACAAATTAGGGTCCCATTCTAGGCTTTGTTGTTAATGCCCATTATTTGCTATATCGTTTCAGATAATCGAAACGACAGAGAAATGAGCTGACAGTATAAAAAGTAGAGGTTATTTCTTCGCAAGTTCTAAGGCGAACACGCTTATCAGAGTAAAAGGGGCAAAACTGATCGACCAATTCGTCGGTCATTTCGTCGGTCTGCCCAGTCGGCTCCTTGATGCTCCCAAACGTCATGGGCGTTTACTTACTGTCACTTCATCAGCCATTTTGTTCCGAACACCGGCTATGTGTCGGCTTTACAAACCATAATACTGGTAATAATAAGTATTTATTAGTACTACTTGATGCTAAGCTTGCCAACCGCTACGCGCTGTCCTACTCATCGATTGCATATACAGAAACGCTTTCTGTTTGACAAAAATTTGATTTTATGCATAACTCGGTCTGTGTAGGTCATAATCATGTTCCGATGATCGAACATTTTAACTTAAAAGTAACTAGAGTTTTAGTATCAATAAAGCATCGTGCTTCTGTTTGCGCCCGGGCTTCGAACACCCACTTTGTAAGAATACCCAACTGGAAGCAACTATGCTCACAGCGACCGCCATGTAGAGACTTTTCAGGACGTTGCGATTGTGCTATTGCACTACCCATAGCTTTACATGTTTCCTTATCTGCTCACGTGACTGACTTGGTTGGAGTATTTATCGCACCCACCATTAAACTTTCTCTACGTATAGGGAAAAGATACTAGTAATTGCGCGTTCAGCTCGCACAGCTGAGTCATGCTAATGCTGAAAGCAAGCCTTATGTTTATGAGAAAAAAACATCAACAAGATACTAAATCAATTACGTAATCGTCAGTCCGTCCATACTAACACAGATCACGATGCGATCAGAGTTATTCGATGTGACCGTCAGATCTCAGTTGCCAAGTCTGTGGGTGTTAGGACACATAGTTTAAACGTGTAGAGGCCACAGAAATTCACCTGAACGGCCATGCAGGTGTCATTAATACTATATGTTCATGTTTCCCGATATATATAGGGAGAGCGTTAAGCGCTGTGAACTCGATCAGTTCCGGTGGGCATAACTAGAAAACTTAAATATAATACAAAGGAAATGATACTCAGCCCTTTGTTCGCAGTAGGCGCAGACCTTGTCACTGTTGCAGCAGTTACAAAAAACACTTCGGCTGAAAATGTCTTCTTTTGATAGGCTGAAATATATATAGCACAATTGTGACACGTTCGTCAAGCAATAACGTGCAGATCCGTACGTAAAATATACATATCGGATCCTGACTTATCAGCCTGTTCCTACAGCGGGTACATCAAAAATGCCCCACAGCAGTGTTAAATCAACCAGCTGCTCAGCCAGTTGTACCCTTAGTTTCATTCTACAACATTATTGAACCATGAGTTACTCGAGCCGTTTATGTAAACGGGCAGTCAATCGGCGAAGCAAACGAGCAAGTGCGTCAGTCCTCACAGGAACTCACAAGGACCGGCAAAAAACAACTGGACGGGTTTACCCCCCCCCCCCCCATCGCGTCATCTTTCGATGTTTCCTATCTTCCGTTCTTTTTTCTTTCTGTTTGCTGCTTTTTGTTCAATTCTCTCTTTCGACAGAGTCTAATTTGTCATCCAAACTGACTGAGGGGAGACCCTCTTGATGTCCCTAGCGATGGCACTCATTTCAATGGGACAGAAAAAACGCACAACCACGGTGCTTGGTGGGTCGCAGGAGCACAACCGTTAGAACAGAAAAATACCGTACGAATCTTCATTGGCGGTCAGAGCTCACCTTGCTACACAAAGCCAATTCAAGGCTAGCCGATACATTGTACCACCATGAGAAATTACGGGGTAGTCTAAAAAAAGAAACTATGGGGCTACATGACCTTGTAGAAGCCCATTTTTACTGCCAATATCTTCTGGTCGATGGTGGTACGAGAAATGAAGCCCAAAAGCTTGCAAAAGGGTAAATAAAATAAATGAGTGTGTTTTTGTTCATTCTTCTACCGTTCCAAATATTTCTGGAGTCCTGCTTCGCTCGATGCGCTTATTTGGCGTTTGAGTGAGCTCTTGTCGACCTTTAGCATAGGGCCTATTTGCCCTGACTGTCAATAGGTCCTTTTCACTCGAGCGTACAGGTGTCTTCGTATGCCGATCGGCTTCCAAACTGATGCGAGGTTAGGTGACAACTGGCAGAGCAATGCTTGCAAGCTCTATCAAAAAACCTTAATGGAGTAGATTATGAGGAGCGTGAGCTTTTTGCAAATTAATTTTACCCACCTCTACACATCAAGCGGCAAAAACAAAGCTCACTAATTTCAGCTTAGTTTGATACAAAGTTTATTTTGGAAATTTTTGCCAATCATTATATGTGTCCGTGTTGGAAAGAATAAAGGCTACCTAGTTTCCTGGATGGCAACAGCATCATAAATACGCAGCTAGGTAAATTGTCTATGGGCGCTACTTTTCTTCAATAGTTTCCATTTTTTCTATTCAGCAATGACTTTTTTGCTCGTAGCTTTTCTCTGTTACGGCCAGTCGTCCAGAACTTGATTAAGATTTACCGCAATTAGATGTTTGCCAAAAACAGTGTATTTAATATGGCAGTGGTCCGCTGGCAATACAGACGCGTACCGTTCAGAAGCCCATCCGATGAGAACGAGGGTTTCGAATCTATTCGATAGCCATTCATTGCATCTGCCGGCCGACTGCTGGAGCAGAGAGACGCCGAAGCATTGAGATTTGGAGGCAACGCCGGGGCGCGGGGGACTGGGCCGAAGAAGAAAACTCGTTGAGACAGGACATCGCTCTGGGTCCGTCTGTTCGTGTGTGTGTGTGTACGTATTTGCGTCTATATGTGGATACGTGTGGGCATGTGGGTGTGTGTGTTCGTATGCGCCAATAATGTGGCGCGGTCATTTTGTTCCTCCACTCGATTCCCTCTCTTAAGCCGGTCCAGACGTGAACGATCAGGGTCAGAGGAAGAGGATTGTCATCGAGAGAAGGCAATAATACTCAGTAACCCACAGGCAACCCCGACACAGCGAGCGAAGTACACGTCCCTCATACGCATACGCGCTCTCACACGCCCACAGTTAGTCTTAACACAACAAGACGTTGCTGGCCACCGATAATAGCCCCGCCGACATCATCGCTGTTGTTGATGATGGTGCAATGAAAGTTTAGCTCTAGCTCATTAGAGAGAGCTTCAGGAGTCATTAAGGAGAACGATACTCTTTTGAAGGTGCAGCCGAGTAAGCATGAATATTAACGGTGGCTAACGAACGACTGATTAAGCGCCCCTAATCAGATTGGTGGTCCTTGAAGCTGAAAATTAGACTAACACTGAACTGATAAAACGTGCTTTTGCCGCACCGAAAATGAATAAAACGTTCGTCATGGCGAAATTACAGTAAATCAAATAACCGATAAACAGCTTTAACAGAATAGTTTATTATCGAGGCTTCTTCTGGAGGTTGGTCATATTGCAAAGATCATGGACTGATATGTATAATCTCTCGTCTGTTTCTCTCGCTGGGTCCCCTTTATTTCGGATAGACTGCGGCTACGGTGCAATCAGCCATACATTCGTAATCCTAGACCAGGACACACTATGCACTACAGTAATAGCAGGCCCTGCTGGTTTTAGTACGAGCATCCACCAGAGGGCTCGCTGCGTGGCTGATGCAAATCGAGTTGAAATCGCCGGCGCTACATCTGCTGCCGACGGCTTGGGTAGTATCATGCGGTATTACGGGTGGAGGGGAAGATGATGCTGATTATGCCCAGAATGATTATGATGATGCGCCTCTATTACTGCTTATCCATTGCTGCATCTCAGACAACAACATCATCATTAGCAACACCTGTGTTGCCTCGTGCTTCAATCTGCGTGCGGTCCCATCCCAGGCCCAGATGTCCTAAACTGGCGCTGAATGTACGCTCAAAGAGAGTCAGGGATCGGCAGCAGCAGTAGCGAGTCATATCTTGTGTCGCATTCGCTTACATTTCTACTTCAAGGCCCTGTCCTGCAATTGTCATTTTTCGCTTCGACAGGGAACAGCAAATGCAGGTAGTAGATAGTGTACGCACGTAATAATTATTATGTGCGTATACACCTGAATCGTACGAGACAGGCCTTGATGAAGCTCCTTCTAAGATGTGCCATATATAAATAAATCTACTTGCCAGGCACAGTGTCTCTGGTTAAACGTCAGCCACCAGCCAGTAAGTTAAATGCAGGCAAACTTTAAAAGATCACTGATAATGGTAACTGATATTGTAAGAGGGAAGCTTGTTTAATGGAAACATGACTGAAAAAATCGATTTCCCGTGTTGACGCGACAATATGCTCGTATCATTCACGGAGCATCGCAAAAGCATCAGACTTGAACAGCGTGAGCCTGAATCCAGGAGAAAGATAGCTTTAGTATGGTATATGTTCGAATTTCTACGTTCTGTCGTGTGATCGTTCCATTCTAGCGTGCTTTAAACGTCGACAAAAGCACCCTGGACTAATGCGTGTCACAACTTGTGTTAATAAGTCAGCATTATAGCAAAAGTACTTTATTATTATTCAAGTTGCGTTAGAGCGGGCCGTTTTTATTGGCTTTGGCCGCGGCCGGCGACTCCGTCTTCCGAGCCGTTGCCGCCGCATAATAATGATGATAATGCTATTGCTAACAAGATGAAGGAGAAGACGCTCAATAACAACTACGACAACGATGGCGAGGCCAATAGCAGCGGCCGACTGCTATACACCAGTCAAGAAGACAAGATCAGAACAGATAATAATAATAATAACGACGATGATGAAAAGGAAGCAGAGTGAACAAACGAAGGACCAACAGGGAGGAGAGAGCGTCTACGATCTCTTCGTCTTCTGCACCAGAAACAACAGCGAAAACCAGTAACAACCCGACATGGAACCGGGTAACCGCGGAGTCAACATTCGAACTAGCGACGGCACCATCGTTGTCGTCAGCAGCTGCCGATGCAGCTGCAGCGAGAATGAAGGGAGAGAACAAATAAGCAGCCTCGACGTCGCACACGCGTCTGTCTACCTCATGTATATGTGCGCAGACATATACCGACCATTGGCCATCTTATAGTACAGTCACTGAGGAGATGGGCTGAACTTGCGGGTTAGTTCAAGTTGAGCTACGGAACTTGTTCGCTAAGCGACTATGGCACCCTCCTTCTACGGCAGTAGCTGTATGACGTCCGAAGTAGCCCGCGAAGTGGCTGCTGAAGTGCACACACACACACACGGAATTTTCGGCGAAGATGCTGCTGCGGCTGCGTTTGAACGGCGGCAGGTCAGCGGTAGGACGACGACAGCGGCGGCGGCGGCGGCGGCGGCAGCAATAACAACGCCAGGAGATCTGTTTCTTTCACGACGGCGGCAGAGCGTCTGCAGTGCGCGGCGTTGGTTCGTCGTCCACGCAGCGAACACGAAAGAGAATCGTCGGTTAGTTGTTGTTCTCGTAGTTGGTTGGTTTCCGTTGCGTATTCTACTCCGTCATCGTCGTTCTTTTTCTTCGTCTCGCCTTCATCTGCTTCGCCATGATGTTAGTAGATGGACGTTAGGATAGCGACAGAATCAGCAGGAGCGGCGTCAACGACAACCTGCATCGCCGGGGTAATGTGGCCGCCCGAAAGCATCGGCCAGTGAGCGATGGGCCACGCTAGATAAACTGCATTCGCTGACTACCCGATAGCCGAAGAAGCGAAAAAAGAAAGGGTCCCTTCCTTAGGCGGCAGCAGCAGCAGCAACAACAACATTGGTACCACTACAAATACAGAACACCACAGCCACAATCGCGGTGGTGCAACGGCGAAATCTGTAGGGGAACAGAACGAATATCGTCGACTGCGGTAGCAGGGACGGACGGCTGCTGCTTCTGCTCAACAGAAATCGAGAGACCAAGCCGAAGACGTAATGTTGCTGCTGACGACGATGACAAGTCGGCAGCGTCGCCGACGACGACCAGCCGGCAAACGAACGAAGCTGCCACCAGAAAGAAAAGCGCCAGTAGCGTCGGCCAGTGTCGAATCCGCGGCCGCTGCTGTTCTTACTGCAATAAGCGATGGCGATGGTGGTGCTAACAGAACCGTGATGGACGGATGGACGGACCAGGCAGAAAACGTATGGAAAAAAGCAGCAACATAATTTGTGCACAAGATTTGGCACTATGATAACAACAGGCCGACTCAATACACGGAACCGTCAGACAACCGAACGGGACGGAGAATGCAGGGAAAGGCTTCATCGACAAAAGGAATGTTCAGAACCAAACACTGGCCGGTCGGGCGGCCGAAGTGAGGACGGACAACAATAGCAGAATGCGGGCTTGTAATTATTGAACTAGTACGTATAAGCTAGTATTTTGTATAACACTACACTATACAAAAAAACAACTGGAAGTACTTGTTATTATATCAGTGTGTTATGTTCTATTATATAGCAGACACAGTCAGTAGCATATTATGTCTTACGGATACCGAGGACAACACGATAGAATGTCTGGCCTAATTTTAAAGATATTCATTTTTTATACGTACATCAATATATACAATTTTCTTTTGTTAGGATATGTCTCAAATAGTAGCCATAGAGCAAACATTCCATAAAATCGTTGAAGGACTGCTTTTATAATGGATAATGCGGCCTATAGTGCCTGTATACTAAAGGCCGGCAAGGTCCTATGATTAGGCGTGGACAGAGACATACTTTGATATTTTTTCTATCATTCCAAATGATCATCTACACATTTTGCATATAATCGCAAAATGACGTTGCGAGCCTCGCTCTTAATCGGGGCTTTTATCTCATACAGCTGTTTTTTTTTTTATTTGCCTCTATTAACTGTTTATTGTATGTAAACCGTGTTCGGAATCGCCTACTTGCAGGCATAGCGTTGAGAGTGGATCCCTCGCTGCACTCACCTCAGTTTTCTCCAGCAGGTCTACGAAGCGTTACAAACAAGCAGCTATTGATCTTTATAATACTATCTTATATCTTTATGTCATTATGTTTTTTCTTTCATTAAAATCTGGTACTCGTTTTTAATAACATTAAAATTTGAAACAATAGAGCAGCATTTTAGATTGTAATGGTTGCCGCGGTAACTCACTCAAAAACGTGTACACAAATTACACACGTGGCCCAAGAAACACCCAACATTCGTTTCGTTCGTTATTGCGCACCATGAGTAAAATAATAACACAATCACTGAAGGGTAACTGTATTGGTTTTTGTGCTGATCCCCTTGAGCACAACGTCTAGTCTGCGCTGATATCGATCATGGAACTGTACATAAAGCTACGCAGAAAAGTATCTTTCTTTGCTCCAATCAAAGACGCCTAGTCGACCATGTAGAAAAATCAAAATCCCTTTAAGAACTGCTTCTCAGAGACGTGGCGTCATTAAAAGCCCTGTGCAGCCTCGTCGGCCAGTCATCACGGGCTCTGCCATCTGCCTCGTCTTCAGCAGCGGCGACCTCACTTGAGTCACTGCTGCTGCTGCTGCTCGTACAATTACTTATTGCCGTCACTGGCACATCATGACCACGAGTAAAGGCGCACCAGGATGAACTGCTGCTGATAGCTGCGGCGTTCGTCTTCTTTTTCGTTCGGCATCCCCCTCCGTGCGGCTTTCTACCCCTTGATAGGGTATTCCCTCAGCTACTTCGTATACATATATTCCTCGTTCATTCCTTAGTATCTCGAGGTGAAGCTCGAGTTTTAGCCCGAAAGGGAGACAACGGACAAGAATGAACTAGCAACAACCATCAAACATGAACGATCTCTACCCTTGGAGCTTCCTCCCGCCCCATCCTGCTGCACTCCGGCAGAGCTTTCATCTCGATCGCAAGCAACATCACCCGCTAAAGAGCACTCGTATCGCCTTTACCGGCCTGGCATCAACTAGACGAGAAACAGTTGCAGAATAGGACTCCAGCACAGGGCCAGGGTGCCACCAGACGGTACGCAGACATTACCCGACTACCCCCGCCCGTTTCAACGCCAGCCTATTAGAGAAACAAGACAGAAAGCAAAGACGACCAAGTAAGCTTCGACTACGCCGTGGAAATTTCACTGCGCACTTATACTCACCATCATCACCCACCATCAGCACCAATGTGCAGTTGCACAGTTGGGATAAACTCTTATAAACGCTTAACCATTTCGAATGGCTCTACTTTTTCACGGGGTCTGTCGATTATCTGCCCCGTTGTGCACTGGTAGCCTTCGAAAAATAGCTATAAGGTATTTTTGAAATAATAATGCATTTTTAAAAAGTACGTTTCTGCCAGCGCCACAAGCAAACATGTCTTCTCAACGCATTCTGATTGTCCTTATCGTTCAACTAGTCCTATGGCGAAATGTCTCCTTTCTACTGATTAGAAGGACACAGAAATCAGTTATCATCGGCCACTTTGGTAGATTAATCAAAAATTAACGAATCGCCGGCGCCAGAGGTTCTCACCTAGACACTCCTTTTGAGATCATCGAGAACAACTATAAAAAAGTAATTACATATATACTACAGTAATCAATGCATCGCCACAACCATCGGCGGACTGCTCGACAGAACCGTAGTTTATCCGAATGGAGGGAGTGGCGCTTTAACAAAGTTTGCTACTGCCGCCGCCGCCGCCTAAACAGACCCTATTTTTCCTCACATACTGCGAAAATCTTCTGGTATTAACCTGGAAGCGGGATTGTATAGCCAATCTCGTAGTCTCGCACTGTTCGATTAGTTTACAGCAATAATAATAATAATAAGAGGATAATTTTTTTTATCGACAAAAAAAGCACGGCAATGTGGCCAGCAGTAACAAGCACAGTGATATGCACAACAACGCGCCGGATTTCAGCAGATTTCAAGTGAACACCTGCTACTGCTGCTGGGCATCGATGAACTTTTTAAATGTAGCAAACAGTGCTTCCGTTATATATATCTATATGATGGAATATAGGGAGAGACAATAGGGCCTATTATAATGGGTAAAGCGTGAATAGCGTGCTAAACGCTGCTTTGGAGCATGACGACGACATCACTATTGTGAGATGAGTGAACCAGGATGACGAAGACTTAAACAGAAATCAGCCCATTTGACTGTGGCTGCTGTTGCGGACGTCGCCGCTACTACCGTCCTGGTTGTCAGGACCGTGCGGAGGTGTGCATATGCGCTAGTACGGCCGATTTACGAAAGGACAATAATTTGCCATTTATCGGTAGTTGTCGTTGCCGCGAAATTCAAACAGACCCCCGCCGGCGTTAACGATGAGTGTGGTATTCGTTTAGTTCCTATCTAGTGGTTAGCACAAGACTAGACAGATGGATCTTACGAGCCAGCACGCTTGCCTTGTTTATTTCCTAGACCACATATGCTACGAAACGATTTTAATAAGGACACGAACTATTGTACGAAGGTGTACTCGATTCCCTTAGCGAAAGCGCTATCAATAATAAACTAGGGGACAGAACATGGATTAGGCCTGCGAGGTGCAGCTTTTCTTCTAGGTATCACAGTACCATTACGTGACTGTTATTACTTTTAGTAAGCTTTATGTCAGTAGCGCATATATATATATATATATATATGTTCGGGGAGTCGCTAAATGTCAATCATACCCCTGCAACACGAACGCACGATGTTTAAATAGAAAAGCAGAAAGGTAACTGACAAAAATGATGGAAACAATTCGATGGATGGGCTCGATTGACTACCTCAAAATCCTCGAGGCGTCCTCTATCCGAATCTGTCCCATGGTCGAAGCAAATAATATACACACACATCGAATTTCTATAGAAGAAGGTCTAGGTAGCAAGTTCCGTAACGCCATTCAGGTACAACAATGCGTCACGTACTGGTCTACTTGAGCCTGACGGTGGCTAATCTGGACACATTGATGTTGATGGACCTATAGCTTCAAAGCTTCAAACTTCCACCATAGGCATCTCTATTCCATTCCCGATTTAAATATTTAACGCGCAAAAGTTGAATAATTTCAGAACCAGCCGCTCGGTTTAATTTCGTGTGACCATTGACGACTTTTATATGAGTTGGCTGAATCACGTTCATCTCATTAAGATACTTGTCGCAGGCTGCGTTCTTCAATCAGCAACATCGCTTGATCAGAGTGACAGAAACATTTATCTGTCTATTAGATACGACGACTGCTAAGATAGTCCATTAAACAATCATGGACCTGTACCACTGTTAATCTTTCGTTGGCCTAAAAACACAAGAATGATACACACAAGGTTGTCTCCACCAACAGGGGATGGCAACGATGTGCCGCTGCACTTGAATAACTTGTTCCAAGATCAATCGTATCGTAGAAATATGGAGGGAGCAGACGTTTGTCTGGTGTCTATGTAGACCCGTAGAGCACTTGTGGCATATATATATGACACATATATTTGGCCTAATGTTCAGAATGAAGTCAAACAGAGACAAGAAAAAAACATTTAGCTTAACCAGTGAGATCACTTCGCGAAATTATTACAAATGTCCCTAAAAGACAACTTAGTTATCGAACGAAATCTACGATTTTCTAATCTAATCTTAAAAAGCAAGGTGCTATCTTCTTCTGTAATATGTGACCGAGATTACACTACAAAACCGACTTCCTGGCAGGCACACTACGTCACTTTCTGTCCAAATAAAAAAAATTCTGTAGTACCGAGAATAACAAACCGTTCAAACCCGTCGACAAAATTCATTGTTGAATGGAGCATCCAACATTTTTCAAAAAAGTCTACCAGACCCATTCACCCTCGATAGGAAAGTGGTGATCATTTATTCCTGCTACCAATCACGGATCTAACTGACGCAGCTGCAGTTCCGTCCGTTTTAAACACCCACCCCCGGACGCCCCCACTGCTATTGTTGTTATTTCGTCGCCGGCATCATTGTTAGGTGGTGACACGACGAAAAGGCTTCAATGTCATTCGCTCAATTGCATGCAACGCTTCAACACTTTATTGAGCAAGCTGCGGTAGATGTTTGGGTGGCTTGGTGGGGTGTTGTATTATGAGGGCGTGAGGGGCACAGGGGCTGTTACCTTCATCAGTAGATGATTTTTAACTTCAACTGGCTGATTTCAAGCTATCTAAGCAACTAGCATCGCTCGTGTGTGTCTGTGTTTGCCGTCTGCTATTTATCGTTCACTCATAGCTAGTCTCGCTCAGTAACGGTACAGTAGAGCGGTGTATGTTCCTAATGGAGTGACACAACCGTTCTTCGGTCAGTGCGAGTGTAACTGAGTATTCCGGCGAGGGGAGGCCGGCTTGTCACAAAACGGCTTTCTCTCATTCCTCTATATTGAGGGGAAGGAGACAGCAACAGCGGCCATCCGTTTGGCCTGAAAACGCGCGACTGACTGCGGTAAAATGACGGTAAATTTGAACGGACACGACGAAATTGTCAAACGGCAGTAGAAAGCGGCCCGAGGCTTAAAAATCCTTCAGGCGGAAAATAATGTCCGCAGATGTGACGAGGGCGCCTTTAGCAGAACAACTGAAAGCTGAACCTATATAACTCGGATCAGTATATGCACCTCATGCGTTTCAGGCATGTACATTCAGATGCGTACATCGCCTTTGCTTCGTTTCTTGATATGTATTCGATTTTCATGGCCGTATGCACCTATACGTGTGCACATATGGCACTAGCACAGTTACGTGTACTCTTGGCACCTCTATACAACGCTGCAATGATTCTAAGCTAATACACCGCGGAGCAAAAAAGATCACGATATTGTCACGGACTGTTCAAACAGGTGGGTACTAGAAAAGCACACAATAAGGCGTTTTCGTGTTATTTCTGTGCTTTGCCCTAACCAACATTAATCATTGGACTAAGTGACCATGTTTGATGAAACTATACACAATGCTCGAGCTAAACCTCTATCTGTCTTTAAATTTGTAATCACTTTTCGTGCAAGTCCTGTGCCTTTTAATATAAAAGAAAAGTAGAAACAGGCCGTAAAACTATGTTACGCATCTTGTCCAATACCCTGAAAGTGTTTTTACCCCCCCCCCCCCCTCTCTCTCCCTCTCTCTTCCTTTCTGTTTTGATTTAATGTGACGAATTTTAATCTGTCTACACTTGTAATTTCCGCCGGCAATGTTCGACATACGAAAAGTAGCAAACGAAAGTTACGATAATATCGGAGTACGTAGACAGTTGCACACGTGTACAATCGACGAGGATTGTGTGTCATAACCATCACTGACGTTCTGAGAAGACATGTGCTTTTATTAAAAAATCATTACGTAGTTTTTAGTCTTTGTTGGCTAGCAGTGCGACAACCTCAAGTCTAATACGCGTCCCTTTACGATTGAGTAGGCCAGCTGTCACAATAGGAGACTTCGCAATTTTGAAAGTACGTTCGATTTCTCTTACATTTCTGTTGGCCCGACTCTCGTCAGAACGATATATATCCTAGTGTCACCCAACGCTCAAAGAAATAATGACAATCATAAAAAAGAACCAACAAAGAAAACGTGTCGAACCCCACAGAAGCACCGGATCAATTGCATATGTCCGGGATCTCTGGTGGTCGCTGTTCCCCATCCATCGCTTGCTTGACGATTTTATTCAGAAACAACACCAATAACAGCCATAGCAGCAACAACAAACGTTGTGCCTTGCCGTCTTCGTTGTTCTCCATAAGCACACGTATAAGCAAACGTATGGTTATACGCAGTAGCTCAATCGTCCGCAGCTTGAGCATATAGTACTAACCGATTTGATCTCCCTTCTGCGATCTAGGACACAAGTGGCATATAATGCCACTTGTGTCCTAGATCGCTTCCGATAATTCCAGCACACAATAAGTTATCCCACCTGTTTTTCGTTAAACAACAGTCGATTTCTTCTTGATATACATTTACGATTTATCAGACATATATACGACCGTAGATTTTTAACTGTCGAAAGGGCTCGGCATGGTCGAGGAGAGAAACTACGACTACTTCTACACGGAACGGGCCATTAGTTGTAAGATGGAAATCAAGCAAGTTCTCAATAAACGAACCAAGCCGGAAATCACAAATCCGGTAACTTCTCAAATCTGTTAGCCCGCACATTAGCTAGAAGAAACTTGTCGCTTGATTCTTCCAGTATAACATGACTGAAATGCTTATTACCAACTACCTTGCACAACTATAGGCTATACTGCGTTATGCAAAAGTAAATCACTTCCAGGTAAACCGGCGAAGCAATCAAAGCGTCTTCTTGACCGTAACGAGTGAATCCGAAGAAAAAAAGGTAACGTGTTGAATCGCGGCGCCAGATTACGCCGACCCGTAATCGGAACGACGCCGTTGTTCGGTGGCTCATTAAGACTCCGGCCCACAACATTTGAGAGTTTTGATTGATGATCAGTTGGGAGTCAACAAACACCGAACAGGCGTTTGAAAGCTTCGAGCGTCGTCGAGCACCGCGACGCTCGCTGCTACTGTCGATCAGACGGCGAAAGAAAGAGTGCGCGCCAGCATGTAGGATGATGCGGGGACTTCAAAAGACCTCCTGTCGGCCGCTACCGACGATGACGTCGATCGTGATGATGCTGATGATGACAATGACGACGAAAGACGGAAAACAAGGAAGAGAAGCAAGCATACCTCAGAATATTGGCACATGAAGTACATCGTCGAACGAGAAGGATCGAGAGAAGTTGAGACGCCTCGTTGCCGCTGTAACGATAGCGAAAAACGACGAAACCACGAAACGCTTGATCAATCTTAAGCGGCGGATGCTACACGCCATTTCTACAACTACGATAGCAGCAGAGTCGTCCTGTCCCTTCGTATTATTCACTCGTAATCAACCGCAAGCGACGGTACGGAGGTGTGCGCGAGTCCTCTGCTGCTTCCTCGGTTCACCCTCCTCTCGATCTGTCCCCTTTCTTTTCTCATCCGATATTTGTCTCCGCCAAAGCCGGACGAGGTAGAAGAGTCGTCAAAAATTGCAGCTTGCAGCAGATGCGTACATTAGGTCGAGCAGAAATAACTAACTGCTGGTGGGTATTCGTTGTGACTAATTGAACCTAGGGGCCAATTCAATTATTAAAGCTCAGCAACGGAATAAACATATCTAATGTGCCTACTAAGATGCACATTTTTAATATTCATAGTTCTTCTTGCGCGAAGACGATTAGCGTTATTACGTGGCTCGGCTTGTCGAGGGCACGGTATTTTGGCCGGTTTCCTTGCCTACCCCGACGTTTCAACGTATGACATGAACCGTATGCTTCAATTTTAAGATGCATCTCATTCATCCTCGGGAACGTTGTTATCCTGTTGTGGTCGCTAACATTACTCAGTTATTCAGTGAAGATTTTTACGTCCATCCCAAGCTGGACATACACTTAATTTCAGAATCGTACACGAGAGATCTAAGCCGTTTGGGCTTCATTTCGTTAACGTTAATTCTACCAAATCGATCCAGAATAGACAGTAAATAGAGATTCCGTACGATAGTCTGTTGTAAAGTCCCTTGATCGATGTTTACCTCAAGACGTGTAACGTCGCGTTTCTGCTAACTTGAAGCCGGAAGCATGCATTTTGTAGGCCAGTTTTCTTTATGAGTCGAACGTAACGTGTGGCAGCGAAGATCGAGTGAGCAACATTCTGATAAAATGAAGATCGCAATTTAGTGGAGATCTTCCTTCCAGATACAGAGAGCAACGGAGGGATATCGGGATGCAGCGAAGGTATTCTTAAGTGTTCGTTCGCTGTATCAAACCAAACAGCTACTTTGTCAGCGTACCATTGCTATCTATTGCTTAATATATAAAAGCCGAAAACGAAACTGTTCGATGCATTTAGCCATGACATCGAAGGCCGTCGAGGAAAATCGGTACGAGCAAAAGGCGCCATGAGATGAGGGCTCGAGTGCCTGTCCGCAGTGCTCTGTACATCTCAGCCTGTCATACACCGACACCTGGACGGAAACGTAACTCAAACATATATCTAAGGACAGCCTGTTAATTACTGGAGTACATAGTGCGTGTCATCTAACCTTTCTGCAATTCCATCCACAACGATTGTTTTTTTCGATGACAACATTCCGGCCACTTAGAAATGTCGAATGTAGCGTACCAGCGCAAAAGCTCACTGAATGGGGTAGTACGTGATTGATTACTCCTCTGTATATTCGGTAATTGGCCGTGTGTATAAATAAATTCGTTCGTAATGGCGATAAACTTAAGAATGTACCACGCGATTCCTATTAACTTCACCAACAACCGATCGATTCCGACAATCAGACCGAACGATTTCTCATGCAGAAGAGTGAGTGATCAGCGTTGTATTTTACCACATCCGCTCGCTTGGGATATGCCTTTAACGTTGAGAAGTCTGTGCCATTACTGATGGTCAAATTGTAATCGAGATGTGAACAAACCCACTGGGCGTCGCGTATTTAATCAAATCTAATCCCCCTCGAGCAGTACCACAGTCGGCTGAATTCGGCTAAATTCGATCGGCAACTAACTCCACCTTCATCTTGTCTCTCGAAATCTCTTCCTGTTTTCTCTTCGCAGAAGGATCTCTGCCGTTCTCGAACAGAAGGCGGGGAAGCTGCACTGTCGCTATCAGACGCTAGCAGTGCCATCCTGCGACTCGACCATCGTCGCCAGGGTTCGCTCAGTCCGGGAAAAAAATACTGCAGACGACTAGCTCGTTCCTGAGCGACCCAATAACAGGCCCGTATAGATGATGACGATGATCGCACATAATACACGTCTCCTCGATATGACTGCTCGAAATGTTCAAGATAGTAATAACAACAAGGCGTAATCTACAACAGTACGAAACATTCATATCGGGAAAACGACACACACTGTTTTTTGCCCATTCATCCGACATCAGAATTGCCTCATAGGCCGCTGCCGACATATAGTTTTCAATCGTTTATACCTACAAATGCCTAAACCTAGGACTATTTAATTTTCTCCCCCAAAATTGGCGAGTGTTGTGGCCAGCGACAATTACTAGATTTAAAAGAAATACGGTAGACACACTCGAGCGAAAGCAAATTATAAGAACCCTGTGACAAGCTGTCGCTTCGATTTGTCTTCATCGTTGTTGTTGTTGTGTTTCTTGTGCACTCGACGCTCTGCGCGGCCTACTACACGCATCCGGTGTAGTAGCGGTAGCAGAGAAAAGGGACGGGAAGCTGAACTCTTCAGACAGCCGGTGAGAATTACTCGACTCAAGGGAACTCATTACGGTTTTTCGTTCGTAAAACAAAGAGGTGTGACCTTCCGCAAACCGTCGGGTGATGAAACCGCGAGAGAAAGGAGCGGCGCAGTCTTCAGATGGCGGTAGGTCTCGCATCTCTCCGCCACTCCACAACAAGACTTGTTCGCTCTGAGACGCGCTGCCTTCTGTTGCTCAAATCGGCTGCCATAGGCAGAGTCTTCTCATCATCTAACACACACAGAGGCGCGCGCAGACAACCTGGGACAGCCATTCAGAACCACAGTATCGACACATAGGAAGATCTAATTTGCACCAAAACGCCTAAAGCATAGATGACAACGGATAACAATGTTTTAGTAAGAAGAATCATTTCAACCAGAAAACCACGGGCGAACCACGAGGGGTGTTGAGGGAATAACGGGTGGAGGAAAAGAGAGAAAGGGCGGAGTTCTCAAGATAACCGAACGAAGAGCAATCACAATCGAAGTTGTGGTGGTTTCATTTGGCTGTGATACCACAATCGCGTATCCGCGCTAGAATCCAATGATATTGCGATATGATATGGTGAGGTACTAATGGAGTCGAAAGAAATAAGAACCGCTGTAGAATAAGCTAAACCAGTCAAACCACCAAAAACCGCAATTTACGCCACCACATATAGTCGCGCTTAGACAGCGATATCTTTGAAGAACTAACCATTGCTGATGACGCTAACGAAAAGTTACGTATTGGCCTATAAACATGCGTGGACACTTGGTGCGCGTCTCTATACGCGTCCGTTGTATCACAGCTCCTGCAGCACACGTGCATTGGTACAGGTACGTACTGCTGCCGCTGCCGCTGCCGCCGTCGCCGTCGCCGCCGCCGCCACCGTTGTTGCGTTAAGCGAGCATAACGGGTATGAATCACTGTAGCAGACGAAGGAACGACCGGATCAGACCTGGCAGGACAATCACCACAAGTGCCCGGTGACATAGCATTTAGCCAAAACTGCTTCAGTAGCAGTAGCATCAGATGATAATGAGCTAACAGTAGAGATGACAGTTAGGCCACAGACGGACAGATGGACAAGGACACGGCCACCGGCATCAGGCTAGGAATGGACAGTGCTACCGCCGATTTCACTGGCGGAGCCGCTACTCCAGCTGTGGTTTTACGGATGAAGATTGAGCACAGCCGGACCTCTGGGATCGCAGCAGCGACGGCGGCTGCGCATAGTGACAGCCACATAGAGAATGCAGTAAATGCTACTACCGGTTAGAAGACAAATATGGGTCGACATTAGTGTCTGTGGATTCTTCTGGGCTTGTAGACGATTAAATGATTAATCAGACGGGTTATTTACCTTGGCAAGAAAGCTTATTAGCGACGGTAGGGAGCACAGTACGGTAATAGCAGAACTCGTGTTACACCGAACAAAGGACTGGCATCGTCTTTCCGCATTTGTAAAAAAAAATAAACGATAAACAAAGAAGATGTTGCTAGCCCGCAGACGAACTAGAAAACCGTGAATTATGTTATTAATTCAGGCTGGCTGTACAGATATAACAGGACGGACCCATTCGTATCCTGTTGTGCACAATTAGAAAAAGCCTGTAACACATTCAGCCGACACTGTGACAAAGTGATTGTCGCCGCTACGTTTCTGGAAGCACCATGTTTTTTCTAGGCAGGAGATCACGCTGGGCTTGTAAAAAGTATACATTTGTGTGTCGTGTTTGAAGGTGCAATGCCGCTTTCCAACTTCCTCTACGGGGCTTGTTTTTTCTTTACAAATGTGTTTTGCCGCGTAAGGCTTCCTGCATACAGGTATGGCATGATGATAACGATAATTGTTGCAGGCCGTTTGTCAGGTTGTTCAATCGATTGTGCTGTGGTTATTTCGGGTGATTGTCTGCGCATGAGGAGTCGACACCACTTGTGGTACCTAGATCTCTACTAACCACCGATTACTTCGAATCATACTGGTGGATCCAACCAGAATTACAGAAGGTGACTTTAGTTCGGGCTTGCTAACTGGCCCTTTGTCTTAGCGAGACAAATGGGTTGGTCGCAGAAGAAATAAACGTGTAACTATACTTATAGGGTTTTGAATCCCCACAATGACGCTTCATATTCGGTTAGATCATAGAGCTAAGCATTCGCATATGGACGCCTAGAGAGGCACAGAAAACCAAGTAACATTGCTTATTACATTTCTCGTACGGCCTATGTTGATAACAAACGATTGCTTATATTAAAGATTGAAATGTAGCAGACATTGATAATTATCACAGCTCCTGTGATTTGTGGTACTTCTTAAAAACAAAGTCACGTGTCCTATGGAAGGATACACATTTAAACACCTTCTTACCTTTGTATGTCTTCAAAACGTTTACAAAACCGTAATAGCTCTGACATAAGGGTGATTCTCAGGTGTGGAAGATGATCTTATCACGATTGTGCAAAGCTTCGACTCGGTTTGTCTAAGGTTTCGGGAGCCGAAATTGAACGACAACAGAATCGTCGAAACGCCTGGGAAGCATTTTACGACCTTT
The DNA here is from genome assembly GCF_002532875.2 of Varroa jacobsoni. Classification (NCBI taxonomy): domain Eukaryota; kingdom Metazoa; phylum Arthropoda; class Arachnida; order Mesostigmata; family Varroidae; genus Varroa; species Varroa jacobsoni. Next base: position 82,513 of record NW_019214305.1, read on the forward strand.
ACGCTTATTTCGACGGAAATGTCCGTTGTCCTCCTTATTTCTACTTTTTTTTTAGCCCGCCATAGCTGTGGTTAATGTGCCGTTACTGCTTTAGCTGTTGTCCCTGCTTTCGTTACTAACGATAGATTCGAAACGTTCAATTGACGGTGACAATAGTCGACAAGTTCTGCTCCCTTCGGTTTCTCCTAAATCGAATAAGCCCAGAGCAAGCGAAGAGCCCAAATACATAGTTATTATTATATACGAGAGCATGATACTGAGTGAAGACAAAATTCAACAATCAGCTCAAGTGAACCGATTTAGTGATGATATGATATGGCCGTCAGCGTCTGTCGGTTCGCGTTGTTTGTCCGAATATTGGCTAGTGGGGAATGGTTGAGAAGACAGAGGGTGAAGCGGCTGAGTGAAATGGGGTGACAGAGGCTACACCTCCGCGTGACACTGAGAGTGATCATGCCACGACAAAAGGAAAAGAGAGAACAACGAGATGATGAACAGCTGCTTGTGTAAACCATTAAAAAATCATTAGAGCTATTACAGGTACGCGTATGCGACTGTGTACAAACAGCGGTGCTAGCGTTGGTACAACACTGGGGTAGCGACATACGCAGGGGCAAACAGTGGGCTTCAGCCCAAGCCACCACCGGTGTTTTTGCTACTGATCGGGAAACAAACTAAACCTATATTCTTCAAGCTACTGTTTTGTTACTACCGCCTTTTAATGTCATGCCTAACGTTAGCACAAGCCGGTGCTTCTGGTGCCGCTTTATTAAAAACATTAAACAGGTGGATGACTAGATCAACTCTCCTACTGTTATTACATTTGACTCATCGTTTTTAATCTTGTGCCTGAACGGGCCGGATTTCCCTTAAGCAATTTCAGCATTGTCTTCCATATAACAAGCTAACATTGTCGTCGCCGTTAAACATCATCGATAGATTTACAAGCAGTTATTAGATTAAGCAGTCGCCGATTCGTTGGCGGTGCCGTAACGTTAACTCTTATCTGCACGATAAAAATAAGTTATCTGTTAAAACGCGCGGTAGACTATGAAGATTCAATGAACCGTTTATTTTACATACGACATTAGTAATAGGATGGATGTAGTGGATTTTAACACGAATAGTAATAAAATAAGCTTCACCCTGAAGATTCCAATGGTCTTCATTCTTGAATTCAACATGTCTAATACGATAGAGTGATTTCAATTATTAGGTCGTCTACCTACTATTGCCTCCAAATACTTTTAGCATAATCCTAAAAAATGCTTGAGTCTTACTGCCGGTCCTAACGCTAAGGATTGCTTCAGACCACTATTTTTTCAACGCAAAATTAAGTGTATCTAAGCCCGATTTCGAACCTAGACCACCACGTGTTAAGTTTAGCAAACTTGTTACCACTATACCACAACAAAGTTTCGTAGTTATCGACATAGAAATTTTCAGAGAAACGATAAAATTCTAATTCTATGTTTGCATTACTTTAATCAGCCTCGTTCATTTATAGATTGAAATGTTAGCGAACATGTCCTGACATATATGTCTCTTTCAAGAACACGCGAAGCGGACTCTCTCTCTCTATCGCCTACCTAAATCAGCTTCTCAGCATCTATTTATCTGCCCTTTTGCCACCTTGACAATAAGATCATCAGCTTAATTCTGTAATATTTTTCATGTGAAGTTTAAACATTCAGAAATGAGACTCGTATAGTGACCATCTACTCTGTGTACTCGATGCACCCATTGTATATCCGCTCGGTTTTGGCCAACTTAGAACGATACTGTCACTGAGAGACTATACTCTCCCCCGACGATTTTGTCAAACAAAACAGGATATCGCCATCTTGGATTCGTAAACGCTCCTGTCCTTGTATTCAACTGTGTTACGGTGTCAACATCGACACGAAAATAAATGTGGCTTATTTCACAGTAAACGTTACCTGGAGTGCACTATGCTGAGCTAAATCAGTACATGAGGATGCCCTCCACGTAAGCATCGATTTTAGCGCGAAGCACAGCTACGCCCCCCTCCTGTATATACGTGCTTTTGCGCGTGCACTCAGCGCTATCTGTCATACGCTCTTGAACGGTACAGCTAGCTAACGTTGGTCGCGATGTCAACGACGATAGAGAAATTACGTATAGATGACGGGATAATGATAATGCATGCTTGCAACACAAT
>NW_019214305.1:84794-164837 GCF_002532875.2 Varroa jacobsoni
ATACGTAAAATTTTGATTTATAGGGGAAATTAGCAACTGCCAATTGCGCGTAATTTTCAAAACACATCGTGGTTTGAACAGACGACTGTAAGTTAGTTTGATCTCACTTTCCACACAAAGAGCATAAGGGCCACGTATGATTTGACCTTCGCTGTCAATCACCACTGGTAGTTATAATGGTTAGAAGGGGGCCATGTAACTGCGCTACGAAGTTATTTCAATTCAACATGATGACAAGTTACAGCGCGCTTACCTTTTAGAGTTCCTTCTCCGTCTCTTGGTGGCATACGTTGCGCTTAGGTGACTCATTTTGTCAATTATTTCTATAGCTTCTAGCAGTCCTTTTAATCACTTTTTTTCAGTGTAATCTCGTAGACGTGTTTCGACGCACAATTACGATTATAGCCCCGGAAGCTCACTTTACCTTGCCTGTGGCCTTAGTCCGCTGAGTTACATAGGAGCAGGACTACTTGAAGGCTTTGCTTTCGTAACGACAGGCCCGGCAAGGTATTGCCTAAACTTATGCCGTACGAAAGCTAGCTTAGAGCTTTCAACGATACTTAGTTAACTATCATGGACAGCTGCGCGAATTTCGTAGAGCATTCGCATTTGGCTTACTCTCCCTGGCTGCTTGCATACGTCACTGGTTTTTCGACTGTACGTCACCACCTGCTGCCTAGCCGAGGGCACCTCGGAGGCCTGACGCCTCATAAACGCCACAATAAATAGGCACTATGGTGCCTGTTACCTTCCAGAAGCTTGTGTTAGCACTTATTGACAGGACAACCGTCGAAACCACTGAGATTCCAGTTTCCCACGCAGATGTACACAAAACCGATAATAACAATAGTGAAAAAATTAATTCTGTATAATCGATGTGTATGTGACTGCTGCACTATCCAGCGTGCGTTGCACATACGACCCTTTGCTTAAGCTGGTGTTCCTTTCGGACACTCGTCGATATCATTTTAAATACTTCATCGGCTTCGAGCACACTGAGCATCCTCAGATAGAGATGGGTACCTTAGGAATATTATAATCATCAATGGCTCTTTTCAGAATCGTTAATTCCAGCTAGGCAACGACTTTTGCTAGCATTGACTGATTGCTTCAAGCTGCTACAATCTATGTCGACTCTGATGACAGAACTGCCATTACCGTAAACAGCGGTAGTAGTAACAGCTCAGTGAACTTGTCTACAGATCGCCTGTTTTGCTCCATTCAACTTTACAGCGACTCGAACAGGAGGGGCTCACTATTGTCGATGATACTTTTCACCATATTGATTCGAGTAGAAATGGTGTTGGGCAGTAGCCGATGGACTACTACTAGGTCCACTAGTTGACGCCTATTTTAATAGGTTGGCAATAAATGTAGGTGACAAACTTGTCGAATCCGCCAATCAGACATCCTCACTGTGGCTTCTTAGTGGTAGAACACACTCACTGCACATACACTCACGCGCACTTCCGAATCGTTGTTTCTTGTTGCCGTGCTTCGCTTGAAGCAGCGCTTACCTCCCGGGGGTACTATCGAGGCATAAAATAATAGGCCTGCATCTGCTGGGGTGCCCTTGTTCTTTGCTATATGGCTGGATGCGGAGGTACTTTCCAGTCGAGAACAGTCATCCACTGTTATTCCAGGGCACTCACGGGCTAAGCGTTAGCCTTTAGAGACTATGGCATTCTCAGAGCATATGAATGCACAACAGCAATAGAAATAACAACAACAACAACAACAACAACAACAACAACAACAATAGTTTCCGCTCCATATTATACCTCCTTCGATGTCGGTAGATAAATCCTAGGAAAATTGGATTTGGAAGCTGACTTGTGCCCTGTTGTTTTGCAATTTCTTCTTAATTAGTAACACTGTTGTTCTAGTTGTTGTTGTTGTTGTTGTTGTTGTGCTTCGGTAACAAGCGTTGTGCTGTCATTACGAACTAGATGAATAGCAGCTACACCGAGGAGAACGAACAGGCGTGCTTGCTTCTTCAGGCAAACTGCTTTCTGCCGATGGCAGTCCTCTTCTTGCAGTTTGGCTGCGGACAGATCCGCTGCTGCTGTTGCTGCTGGGCAGAGCCGAACGGCAGCGGATCAGAGAGAACGCAGGCACAGCAACATTACAATAAGCCGGGCTACGGCTGGCAGCACCAGTAGCTGCTTGATTCGATGGTTGGTTCGCTGGCTCGCTAACTTGCTAGCGCTCCATGGTCTTTGGACGGTCGGATGCCCGCCCATGTTTTGATCAGGGGGCGGACCCTTTGTCAGTCAGTGGGCGGAGCCACGTTGTCGAAGCTTGGTGGAGGCATCGTGGCGCCATCTGCGGACGCCAGAAAAAACTGAAGGCCTGGTGGCGAGGTCCCGCCGGGGTTCGAATAGTAGCGCTCACTGGGGCGCAGATTTAGTGGCCGGTTGATCGGGGGTCTGTTTGGTTCGACGGGAAGAGCAGAAGAAGCTGAGGACGGCGACGATGACGACGACGACAAGCAGTACGTTGCGAGGCGCCATTAATGATAGCTTGCGCAATTTCATGAGCGAAAATACTGGCGGGAATTATTTTGGGACATTGAGAATGCACACTGAAGACTGTAAGGATGGTTTTGCTTCTAAATGCGACAATTTATTGAAACAATAATATACAACTTTATCGCTAACCGTTTGAACTTTTCAACGCTGTTCCATTCGTATCTCGCAGCTTTTAACGACGTACGAAACGAAGGAACGAAACCGCCGTCTGTGTGTTGTCGGTTAATTACAATAAGTTATTTGCTAGACAGTATTCATTAGTACTGTCCGACATCAAAGATAACAAATGTAACTTTAAGGTTAATATAAAAAAAAGTTGAAAAATATGAATATTGAATAGATCCCGTTATACATTTTACGGAAAATGACCTTCAATAGTCTAAATTGAAGTGTGGACATCTGTGTGGATGTGCGTGTGTGTTGAGTCGCTGCTTTTAACGGTAAAACTCTATAATATTATAGTATAATATAATGCTCTTGCGCAAATACTGTTTCTAACGCTCATTCTTATACATAGAAAGTGTCATAACCATGACATGTCTATTTTTGAAAATGATCGACGCACGGTAGCGCGTTATGTAGAACCTTTTGTGCTGATCCATTTCTTTGGTAGATCCTATATAATGCCAAAAGTAATGCCAAATTATTCGTCAATAGACAATAAGCCAAATACGCGTTTAAAGATTGCGCAAAGCTTAGCAAAAACCTCATTCGACACTGAGTACGAGAAGGTAGAGAAACACTTCATCAGCCGGATAATAATTCCTAATATTTCTACTGAAGATCGAATTCCTACTGGGGTTGGAAAAACATCTCTAAAATTCGGGCCGCGCTCTGGGCCTCAAACAGTCTCTTGGGTTGTTGGCACGCCATTGTTACGCGACTGTTACGCCACTAGTTGGTCACGCAAAAGCGCACTATTTCAGAGGAATTCTTTTTTCAGCGAAAATATATAGTGATCTATAGTGGACCATGTCATTTTGGCAGCAAATTGCATTAACCAAGTAGCTGTAAATAGGATCAACAATTTTAATGGCAGATCTTGCCATGCACAGATAAACTTCCCAAAACGAGCGATGATGCCCGGGATATTGCCTCATCCAGCATAGTTGAATAGATAAATTCAACTTACCTAATTAAGTTTCTACACAACATACCTTCGGTTACAATGAAATGTTTTTTCCAACTACATGATCATGCAATCTTAAGACAATCAATGAGCGCCAGTATTACATGTATAGTTGACCTAAATGATGGTGCTATTTATTTCTCGTATCGTCTAGTACGCGTCGACTTATTAGAGGCCCCTTTGAACGATTATTTTACCACAGGTATTCACAACTCCACGCGCATAGATATATATACATAAGGAATATAATACGTGTATACGAATGACGGGGAGCAGCAGGTCTCACATGAGTGCCGCTGGCTCATTGTCCTGAATTTGATTACAGTATTTGTAGCTATCTCGTTATATATGTCTGCTAGGTATTTAGTGCTCGAAGCTTGACCATAAAAGTAGGATTTCCTTCATGTGTTTACACAGAATTACGTGCGGTCTGTCGGCCTTAAAAATGATTAGAGTATCAACCACGTCCACGCATATATATCTGTCTCCTGGACGTTGCGGCCCAACTGATCTACCCTCAATAAAGGATGATTTTTGCTCTGAAAAGTTTGGAACTGTCGGTAAGCTGAATCCATGGCACTCAACTGTTAAAAAGCAGTATCCCATAGTCTGGCTCTGCACGATTAGTGTAGGGACTTTTCCAGTGGCTCAAAGAAAATGACTCTGGAGAGTGTCTTGCCATTGAATATATAGCCAGTGAAGGCTCAGCAGGACAAAGCAATAGCTGCAAAGAGTTTAAGGCCATAGTCTAAAACAAATGCCCAACGCTACAGATGTATCCAGTCAGTTGGTGTATTCATAAAATATTTGTAGATGCTCTGTAGTATCGGCCTGTAGCTTTTCAATATTAAATCACGATTAGTTATCATGGTTCGCGTATAATAGGAAGCTGATGGTTGTGGCACTAGTAGCGATAGTAACTGTAGTTAACCAAAGTGGAGAGCATTTCTGCCGTCGATTCCACTGCCGCTGCTGCTGCTGCGGCGTTTCTGCTTCGCTTCTGCAATGCGAACGGTCATTGCAGCCTCAGCCCACACGTTGCGTGCTCGCATCACTTGGCATAACCGTACCACTCCTCACGTAATTCATCGGTTTGCATTCTCTCTGTTGTTATCTCTTCCCTATCAGAGGTCCAGAAGTAACACTGGCCGCCAACAGTCGGCCAGTCCTATATCCAGCTTAGCGTATAGGTGATAAGAGTGATACGAATTATTACTGTTTGCGTTACGAGGGCATTACGAGTGACGACGACGACGACGACGACGACCGCTTAAGTTGGTCGGAAGGGATGCCGTTGACGGCGACGGCGATGACAATAAAGGAGAGGATAAAGGACGAGCGCTTAAGTGATTTTTGCTGCTTTTCCTTTCATCGGTCGAAGAAGGGCATCGATCGCTGCCGTTGTTATTTAATAGCGAACGAAAAAAGAGTCGTTCAACGCGCAGACCATCTGAGCTGACAAATTCCTTACATACTCAATATGTTTAAATTCACTCACCGTTAATTTTATGCCACATTCCCCAGTGAATTACTATTATATATATATATATATATATATAATAGTAATTCAAACAAATATATATATATATATATATATTTGTGGATATTAGGAGTCTGCATGCCTATTCAAAAAAAGTAGAGCGTACTTTTCTCAAAAAACTTACCCCACATTAATTGAGCTAAACTGAATAATATTACTGGAATGTGAACTTTAAGGCCTAACTTTAATCATCAATCAACGTGTATTGAAGTGGGCGCTTGACGAGCTAAGGACGAAATTTTATTATTATGATCAGTAATGTCTTGATGGCATCATAACAAGTAACAAAACACTTCTCTGTTTTTTTCCTTACTTTAGAGTTCGACTTTCTACGAGACGTCAGGGTTCAATCGTATAGAGCCGTATGCTACCTACGACAGGTATCAACGGAGCGGTAAGTAGCATTCGGGAGATGTGATAGTTTCAACACCAACCTTTATGGAGTTTATGAAAACACCTAGCCAGCTAGTTACAAGCCTAAGCAGGTTTAATTTTTTTTTAAGGTTTTCTAAGAATCAGCGGAGAGACCTTATACTTCATTTCTAGTAATGGACTAAGCATATGTCTGAAGGTGCTCTTAGTGTGCCTCTTGGGGCCAAATAGGGGGGCGCGGGCGTCTTTAAAGCGGAACATAACATGTTAGAAACAGATAGAACACGCAGACTTATTCTGTTCAGAAAAACAGGTATCACCACATAATCGTTTATCCCATCGTCGTATATTAAAAGTTTACGCTACATCTAATCTATCGTAGCCGATGTTTTTGAGCTTGCGTTCAAGTGGGCACGTCAATATAAATTCGATACTTCGATGAATAGGTAACAAATGTAAAAAAAAACTCTGACTATATATACATTTTTTTTATTTCGACATAATCAAACATCAAAGGTGTCTTTCAGACCCATGCTATTGACAACATGTTGCAAGCAAATGTTGACAAAAAAGAACGGTCACAAATACATGGTTGCGGGTTTGTATGTTCAATGTCTTGTTTGTATTTTACTAAACTACGCTATGTACAGTGCTATATCGTAGAAGTTAAATCCGGTAAACAGCAACAGCCTATGGACGAACTTACATTACTATACCTTTTGAAGTATAACCTAAATGAGCATTTACTTATTTTCTTTTTAATACTACAGCCTCCGGAAGTTCGCGCTGGTTCTTTATTTTTTAGAGGGTCTTCTCATTCAAATAACAGGTAGAAAAGGGTTGGAGCGCTTTCTAGATGTCAATCTGTGGTCAACCACAACTTGAACGCTTATAACAAACAATACTAATATCAGCTCTGATGAGCAGGCAACAATTTTTGAAGGTTAAGGCACTTATGTCTACTTATATGTTTCCATCGAACGCCTGCAAAATTCCTAATTGAATTACTTACGAATGCTTATCAATAAACAATTGATTCTTTGGAAAAAAAGTTCTAAATAAATAACCAATTCCGTCATGGCTTCACTGGTGGTCTATGTGTGCGTGTCTGTTAGGGCTATTGTGACAGCACTCCATGGCTATAGCCTTGACTGCGGCTAATCTAGCTATAGGTGGTTAGCACGCAAGTTCTTCGTAGCGTTCTGTTTTTCTAAGTTTAAGTTTTAAAGACACTCGGCCGAAATAAGTTATCGTGTTTGCGTAAGGATCTACATGTACGTTTCAGAGAACCGAGCCACTGTGTTTACACATATATATTTGTCTGGAGGTAATTTTTCTTAAGTATTTTGCAGATACATTTTGCACCAGAGTCCATTGAGTCCTACCGACATTATATTGGAATAGCTGATTCAGAGCAGGAAATTCTGTGAAACCGAAAATATCCAATAGGATTATTTAGTACAAAGCTCGTGTGCCTCGCTTTTCTATTGTTTCACTATTAAAAGTCAGTCCTCTGAGATAACTTCTGAGCTAAATGGCATTTAATTGTGCTATTTGCTCGTTCGTTTGTAAGGCCTATGTATTTCAATGCTTACCAGTCGGCGCCTGAATATACAGGTCCCAAAGAATGACAGTTAGAGGATTTTCAATCATTAATCACTTGTACTACTACTTACTATAGATAAGTCGTTTCTTCTAGAGGATTTTGAAGTTAGTCGCCGTTGTACGCTTTTGCGACGTTAAAAACTGCGTCCTTCAGTTATATATCGGAAGTCTTAAGGACCTAATCAGGTCTCTGCTGATTTGATTCCGACTCGAAGGAAAAATATTTTTATACGTTTGCTGAGTTGTGTACTGATCTGACAGGTTCACTTAAACACCTGACGACACTTCCTGTATGACGCTCTAGTTACGTTCCTACTCGACGTGAAACGGTGACGGCGCAACAAGTTCACTAATTTTCTAGCGAGTTTTGCCACTAGCCCAGCGGTGTTATTTTTACGCGGACAAAGTCGTAAACTTTTTTGAATTTTGTAAATGGACTCGTTTTTTTTTTTCTGTTTCAATCTACTACTGGTCTACAACTTTATCTTCCCATCTAGTTAGGGTTTCATTGTTTACTGCATCATTCTCTTCAAAGTTTTCGTTATGCGCGACCATTCTAAGAAAGACTTCGTCGTTAAGGCGTCCTCGCTATATTAGGATTTCTGTACAGCGAGATATAGATGTTTTTTTGTGAGGGGTAGCTTACGTTGCTTGCATGGGGCAAGCGTGTTTGTCAATGTTAGAGACTTACAAGCGCAGCCAGAACCTTGAATGAAATACTTGATTGGTAATACCTTGCCTGTTCGTTGTGTGTTATTGCTTGCTGGTACTGCTTGCTGTTATATTTTCGTTTGTTCAGTATATTGTAGACAAGCAATTGTTCTCTCATTCAAGGCCTGGACGCGTAAAGTTCCAAGTTAGCCTTGAATTACTTTACAATTGTTTTTTTTTTTTAAGATTACTTGAACCGCAGCATTATTGCAGGCGTTATGTCTAAGTTGACTATGGTTGACTTATGGTTGCTATTATATATATTTTTCTTTTACTAATCTGTTCAGACAACGGAAAACGGGCAATGTTCTATTCGCCTAGATAATAAGTGTGTAAGTAAAGATAGTTCGCATGATCGGGCAATACCTTTACCCCTCTGCAGTTACTTAGGCGACGATCGTTGGAACCGGTATTCCTTATATTGTGTATAGATATATATAAGCCAAATTGAAGTTGTTTCTCTTATTCCTGCTACTGGCGCCACAGCTGCTACCATTTATTAGGTAACACAACTCTCATTGAACACGACTCACTGAGCACTAGAACGAGGGAGGACGGTTATGCGAATTGAGCAACGCTACTGCCATTATCACTGGGTTTCGTCTCGGAAATGGGCGCTGTAAATCTGTGCACGCTGCCCTACTTCTCAGCATAGTACAAGCAGTCAGTAATCGACCACCCTCCTGTCGATACTACCCTGTTTCGATTTTTGTTACAAAAACAATCCTTAGGATCTGAACACTTAGTACCCCGAATTGTAGCAATTATCAGAAGCTATCTGTTTGCACTAAATTGACTCAGGCTGTGCCATACAGAAATGCAGCTTTATTATCTTCAAGGTCGACTATATTTATTTACTCGTTTTACATATTTTGTATAATATGTATATTTTTTTCCTTATGCCTAGTAGTTAGAAACGCGTTAACGAGCGTTGAAACGTTTTAAAGAAGCACATTTAGACCGCTTCTAAGTAGGAGCGCTGACAGAGAAAACGCTTACACATGTTGAATTGTGAGCTCCTTTAGTTCCGCGTAGTATTTTGAATTACAAAGATACAATCGGCCAGTTTTCCGTGATAAAGTTTCGCGTCATTTTTGAGAGACGTGTATATAAATGCCCCGAAGCTTGCTGCTCGGCTTTGAACCTGCATTGGGCATTGCCACGGAAGCTATGGGATGTCACGCGTTCTCAACCTTTTCCGATTCAACACTTCCTAAGTTACATCTCTGTTTTTTCCCCACTTGGTTAAGGTTTTCGTTGTCTTTAATCGCTGGATGACGTGTTAAGCATATTGTCGAAAGTACTACAATTGGATCCCTGCTATATTTTTATTCTTCTACGATTTTTGATTAGTTTTTTTTTTCATTTTGTTCTCCTGAAAATCCGCATTAAAGAAAATAGTTAACACACTGTTGTTTATACCTGCCCCTTTGTGATGGCTATTGCTGAATCCACCGTTTGCGGTGGCTTAATTTGGCAGCTGAAAATCGGTAAACGTCAAAGAAGACGAAGCAATCAAAGGACAATTGTATTATAGTGTTTGTTTTTATGCAAAGGCGGTATTAGGAATAGACCAGACGAGCCCGAGGACTCCACCCTGCGCCTATTTTGCCGTTAATGAATTTACTTGATCTGATTCCTTCACCTAAGGTGACGGAAACTATAGGTCGAACACACATTAACGGGTTTCCCGTTGCGGTTACTTGGTTTCAGCTAGCCCGCTACTTTTCTACATCAGTTTCGTCAGCCTATCTAAACATATTCGTCACGAAACCTAGCCAACTCTTGATTTACTGTGCTTATTAAATAGTGCTTTTTGGTACTTTTCTACAATATGATTATGAGATATTTTTGGTGTTTGCTAATTTACTCGGTTTCCGGAGCGCACGCGAGAAGAACCCTCTGTAAATCTAATCGGCATTCGAGCTACTTTTAGTGAAGCTTGCGATTGATGAAGTCACCTAACCTATTGTTCTGTTCCTGGGACGTTAATAAGAGTTACGGGTTTTTATCTTTCTTTTTTTTTTTTTTTCTTTATAACAAGTAGGTACACATTGATATGTTTTAATTGGTGCGTTCACTCTAGCTTAGAGGCTTTACCAGAGCCTACATTTTTTTTTGCTTTCATATTTTTAGTCATCTTTGCATTTCTCCCTGAGAATAAATTTGCGGCTTTGATTTTCTTATTGGTACTTATTTATTTATAACAAATATACGGGAACCAGCCAAAAGCAGCTCTAGATATAGTCTAAAACTGTATTAAGTGTTCAAGTGATCCTCAGTGACTATCTGAATTTATCCGGCATCTCTGTATAGGTTCGTCTTCGAGAGATTCCATGGTTTTAACTTATGTTACAGATTATACGATGTTTTCAAGACGGTTCCTAATGCGCTACGGGGGGCATGTGCGTCGTTGTATACGTAATTACGTTCCTAATTATGATGTTTCGTAACTACAGGTTCAGAAAAACAGTTATCCACTTTAGGATAGGTGTAGGTATTTTATTTCCTGCATACCAATCTTTGATATTTTAAGCTGGTCATCCGTCTAATTACAAATATGAATACTAGCCGGTACATATCGTAGCTCTTTGAATTTAAAAAAGTAAAAAATGCTATTTTGCTTTGTAAATGTAGGCAGTCGAAACATTCAGTGCCTATATATACGTCAACGGCTCACAAATGCTACGCGATCTATGTAAACAGAGCAAGTTATTATATAAATATGTAATAACAACTTGCATTGATGATAACGGCTGTGAGGAGATCCATAACAGCCCGGCTTTCCTTGGTACGAGAGTGGGTAGCCCCCTCGGGCTACTTCCTTTCCGGCTACACAGTAGCGGCAGAAGCCTCGCTGAATTTCATCGCGTCCTACGAAACTTTCTACTCCGTCTTCTTGATCTTCGTGGTTCTTTCAAAGAACTCAGTCAACTGGAAAACCATCACTACCGCCCATCATAGCCGAAGGACATCGGGCGAAGCCTGTTGCTTGTAGCGGCGATACTTCAGAACAGACGAAGGGGACCCGAAGCGTTTCATCCTGGTCACCAAAGATAGCCAGTCAACTATATGTAAACCTATCTATCGAGCCACATAGTTCTAATAGCAGCAATACCACCATATATTTCCCTTTTTCACATTGAGCTTTAGCAAAGGCTAGTAATATCAAATATATTTTTTTGTGTTACTTATGTTCCACGAACTACACAATATGGGTATGATGCATCTGAAGTTTATTAGGGTACGTGTTGCATTGCTTCATAACGAAACTTTCTAACAATCTGACCATTGTTACAATGGTATTTCTAAAAAAAGAATTTAATCACATACGCGACTCTGACGGGAGACATGATTCATTTTCACACATTGGTCGGTAACTGGGGATGGGTCGGAATACCCGTGATAGGCCCCATCTATCGAATTCTCCTTCTGGCATACCTGTGAAGTTTCGTACTGAATCCACGAAAGCTTTCTCGTAAATACTCGTACGCAACAGACTTGACCAACCTCAGCTCACGAAAATGTTCGTCCGTTATTATTTGGTTTGTTGTTTAGTGTCCAGAGTGGTTACCGCGCGAATTGCCAGCAAGTGTTTAGGTAGTATCGTTAACCCGTCGTCGACCCCCAGTGGCGACCCTGTGTGATCCCTTTCCCCAACTAGAGACAGCTAAAAAAATATAATAAAACACAACTACTACTCACTGTGCGAATCTGTCGCCATTCAATTATTATTCAGATTCAAATCCAATCTAAAAATAGTAAACTAAAGTAGAAGACAGGCAAAATCATATAATTCACACAAAAATGTCTGTAAGAAAGCTTTGCTGCTAGATCAGGGAATGGAGGTTGGTATATCTCCTCCGAAAGTTGTTTCGGGTTCCCGATCGCGTGTATTGCTGCTGCAAGGATCCTCCAATCGACTGACGTTTAACAATAACGGCTCGTACGGCTACAGATGTTCAATTGGTATCTTTGTCGACGTAACAGCGGCCATACACCGCTCATAGCGCCTATTGATATGTACATATAAAGGTAAATATAGACTCAACGGATCGTGATTTAAGATAACATGACATCTAAATAGAGATTATAAGACTATAAGACAACTGTCTGCCCGTTTGTGTTACGCCCTGTATCTGTCTATGTATCTTATCAGTAGAAAAAAAAAATCCTAAATGTTTTTCTATTCGGCTCAGGAAAAGTATTTAGTATGTGCCATAAATTAAATGGTATATATTTGATCAGGTTTCAGTCCGTTTGTGTGCGAAAGCCAGGGGCGAATAGGCCTTCCGATTGCTACTGATTTCATTTACCTGCTTAATTAATTGCAACAACGACAGAAAAAAAAATGGGCCTTGAAGCCGATGTTGTTGTTCCTCTAGTGCATTGCTAGTAAACCCGTTTTAGGAAAAAACAGGAATTACTGCTGAGTTCACACAGATGTAAATGTCAGGCCATACGAATTTCGACAGTAGAAAATATTTATTAAGTTCTAATATTAAAGAGCGATGCTGCGGCGTGCTTCCTTTATGAAGTATTTTACTCTGAAAAGCCGCTGTGACAAGTAGTAGCGGCCGTATGACTTCGGCTGTTGGGATTATCACAGTGAAACACCAGATTTTTGACACCGACCGGCGACTTCCAAGAATGACGAGCTCCACGGCTAGCGCTTAAATTGCGTGACCCATCGTCACCCATTTGCTCTTGATGATAAATAAACCTGTCTATATGTATAGATAGGCTGTAGCAAACATATTGGAAGCATGTGGCACGTGAAGCGCATCTTCTTGTATCAAACATGCGGACGAGAGGCTGGGCTGTGAAACAATGCAACCGGAGTACCCGTGTCCATCTGAGTTAAATTCTCAACTAGTATGTTGGAAATTGCAGTTCGTCGATGTGATTCCGTAATAGCTCGATGCTAAAATTAGGTATAGTTAGCCAACTGGCTTAGGTTCGAAACCTACCGTTGGCAGACACACGGCTCGAAGCAGCGGGAGGACAACACAACATAGGACCAATTGCCATTGGATACGTTCGGACATCACTCCAAGAGTGCACGAACGATTTTTCCAGGGATCTACTACAGAAACTATTGTACAATGATGATGATGATTTTACCTCAATTAAGTACAACACAGCTTTGTGTGGCTGGCAGAAGCTTAAACCGAATTATATCGCTGGGATACACGGCACGACTGTCCGCGATAATCCCATAGAACAAAGGAACGAAAAGATGAAAAATATGACGTTTTCAATTTTCCTAAATCAAAAGTATCGTTTGAGAATTATTGATTAACCACACTGGACATTAAGCGTTGGTAAGCTCACATAGAAAAACGCGCTTATCATTCAATGTAACCACACTTTTATGAGAAGCGCATGATTTTTTGCTTCACTTTGTTCAATACTATACCTGAGTTGCTTAATTTATCATAACAAGCTAATTACTCTAAATAAAGAATGGTTTGGAAGAATGGTAAATAGGAAAAAGAAGGAAAAAAACTGTGTGATGGAAACCTGGATGGAAAACTGGAAACGAACCCCTTGGAAGAAAGATTCGCTATTTTCAAAGTACATTCACTATACAACTTTCACTAAGGATACGTTCAATAGCACTTTTTATACTTAATCTAAAGGCTAGAATAATGATGTCACTTTTTTTTTAATCTTTATTCGCATGAAGATATGACTCGATAATCATGAACTTAGTTATAAATAGCACAGAGTTGGATACATGAAGACCGAAAAGAAGAGGACAAATTGTAGTTTTGAAATTTTCTAACATTTTGCAAATCTTCGATAATTTCGACCACTTTGGGGTTTTTTTAACATTTTGCTTAAATTTAGCGGAAATTATTATACTATACTTATTTAGTACGTAAATAATAGAACAAAAGTGAATGTGCTAAAAATTTATGTAATAGAAACGATTGTTCGAAATAACGGTTAATTAAATACACAATCTAAAACCCAAAAAAGAACTTAATTTCTGCTTAGTGCTACAGTTTTTTTCTTTCTTTAGGAAAGCCGATCTAAAATTTATCCTAATCCCTTTAAAAATCCATGTTTTTTTGACTGATATGGCATAATAGGTATCTTTAGTTGGTATTTTACCGCAACTAGCGTGTGCATTATTATTATAGCCCTTTTTATGATTCATCAAAAAGCAATTGCAATACATATCCAAAGAATCACGGCTTGTACGATTTCAAGATGCTAATGGATAAACAAGAAAAGTGTGACCACCCTCTTCCGTCCGTCCACGTTTCGTATGCCTTACAACCTAACGACCTTTAAGGGAAATCGTGGAAACTTTGAAACAAATAGCGTATTTAAGCTAGTTTTCTATACTTACTTAAAAATTTTCAGTACTTCCTTGCGTTTCAGGAAAAATGCGCTGTGGATTCCGTAAAAAAAAATTATTGGAGCATGTTTTTAGAACCTGAAGCGACCTAAAGAGGCGAATCTTTAATTAAAATTCTGTAGTCTAAATAGTCCGGATGACCTTTAAGCTTAAGGCCAAGGTACAGCTTGAATTCTACCTTTTATCTTCCGTCCTTGGCACGATCCGTCAAAAAATGTATGCATCATGAAGGTAACCATACCTTGAACTACTGGAGATCACTTCGATCGTTGATGCAATTCGCTAATGCATAACGGCGACCTGCCCAGTTAGCTTTTAGGCCTCAAAAAAAAAGCACTTTTTGGGGGGTATGCGCGTTGACAACGATGCGATACCCCGCGCGGTGCCCTTTTTTGGCGTAGCGTATTAAGAAAGAATCTCAACACAGTGCTTCGACAAAACTTCACAGTGCGGTGACTCATGCAAGGTCTGCGGAGCCTACGCAATTAAAAAGTCGCCAGTTCAAGTAGGATCTGAAATGGCCATCTCAAATGCGCCGTAGTGCTAGACGACGCTATTCAATCAATATTTACATACTGGCACACGTCCAGCCCACTGAAGAGATGCTATTTGTGAATGATTCCTAATGAAAAGCGCGACTCGATCGCGCCATAATCATGGCGAGAAAGCTGCTTCTAAGGTTACCTGCTAAGGGACTAGACAGTTACTTAGAAAACGTACACGCTACTACAACGGAGCAGCATGGGTTTTGTAGAGAAAGCTGCACGGATAGGGCATGCGAGGTTCTGATGACCGACGTCAAGAGAGCTCTGGCCGCTATACGCGGTGCTCATCGACTTCGACGCAGCCTTCGTCTTAACGCTCAGGAACAAGGTCATGTTCACATTGAGCAAGGTAGATGTGCTTACAAATGTACTCAATCTTCTCGCTGCGATCCTAAAGGAGAATAGAACCACCATTGATGACGTAGCGGCCGAACTCCTGTCTTAGGCGGTCGAGCAAGTTTGAAGTACAGTCAATCCGGCTTCACGCGGCAGTCACAGATTCGGGATTGACGGCAAGCCCGATTAAGACCAACGTGATGAACCTTAGAGGGGAAGGCAGGACAGCGACCACTAATGTTGATCGGAGTCACCCTCGTCACTAAATCACACATATGAGATATATGTGATTTGGCAAAACTTTGAGTAATTAAGTTACGTCAAAGCCTCCTTCTTCACAAGAGAACTGGAACTATATATAGTGACCTGAAATCGCCTCGTGTAATTTCCTAGGCGATTAATGACTGCGCCTTGAGCTCCCAGTAACAAAAGTCTTCAAGGCCAACGTTAGAAACTGGGAGTAGAAATTCGCAGAAATCGATGGAGGTTTCCTTGGCTCGGGTACGATGAGGAACAACGGGTGGGAACGAACGAACCGATTAAACAAATATGTCGTCACCCGCTTCGCCATACATCGCTTTCACCATAGACACAGTAGGAAATCGGGTTTCTATTAGCTGGACGATACATGTAAGCACCCCAGATGCGAGGAACATTTTGATAGATGTCATGCCACTCGTTGCCCCCTGGTACAATCTTTGTCACATTTGGCAAATCGCTTGACATAGTTTTATAAGACTCGTATAACCCATATGGTCCAAACTGTTTTAAATAGTTCATTTTGACATTGCGATATTGTATTATTGATGTGTATGCGCGAAATCGCTATCAGCAAAGATCAATAAATTAAACTTCATTGATTTATAACTTATAGCAGATAAAGCAGCTTAGTCTTTCGATACACGTATCCTGTTGGCCGCCAAGCTGATGAATAGATACAATCATCTCTATTGAACAGCGTCCGCTATGCTTCAATCTGGCTTTGTCTGAGAGTTATGGTAGAGTATAACGGCCTTGCCTGCACCCTTTAATTACGTTTAAGGGGTCTTTAAATCGGTAAAACCAATTAGTTTGTGTGATTAGTTAAGTATAGAAATATATATGAAGGCATTAATGCTTAGAAGTAGTCATTTATGGTTGCTTCCCATCTAGAAAACAAAACGAAGAATAGCAAATAAATGAGCAAAACTGGGTAACTTCAAATAGTGAAAAGACAAAGCTATAGTTGACCCCAAAGCAAGACCATATACGCAAGGACATTGTTCTTACCCCGCGTTGTTCCCTTTCACTACCAGTTGCCTCTCACGCTTTAACAAGGTCGTTTCTATTTATTTGGCACCGACAGATGTGTGGAAATGTAGCGTATGTTAATGCTAATCGTTGGCTCAAGTCAAGAAAGCATAAGGTACATGAATGACTTTGGCTCTGATTCGTATTCACCCGTCAGACAACGTTCCGGTCCTGCAACTGACGGAATCCATAAGAGCGGCGACTAATACGCAGAAAGACATCCCCCCTTTTTATACTGAAGCAAAAAAAAAGGTAGCGTATCAGTTTTATGTAGTCCTTTTGCCTTGCGCTTCTGTTATTTGTTAGCGGCATTTCTTCGTAGCTGATGACAACACCAAAAACACGATACTTCTATTAAAACCAAAATACGCTAGACAACGAAAGTAAATTAACAGTGTACAGAATAATATCTTGTGCTACCAACACGAAAGACTGGATTATCAGAGATCAACGGATCCCAATTTTCAAGAAATGTTAGGTCTAGTTCTACGGCCTGGAAAAAAGACCTTGCTCGATTTGTCATGCCCTTTGTAGAACTAGTCATCAAAACATTGGAAATATCTCAGTCGAATAGAAGTGAAGCCAATCGTTTGGTTGGAGCCGCAAGCTCAGCGTCGACCATAGATAGTGCCAGTTGCGAGGGGAACTGAACGACAGCTCTAGATCATTAAGACCAAATTAAACCTACATTAGGTAGTCTGTCTAATCATAATTTCAATCTGAGTTAATCGCTTCAGAGGTTTCACACGGCAAAATTGTACTGGACAGCCAACTGACAGGCTTAGGCGTAAAAATGTAACTTAGTTTTGATGATTTAAGCGGAAACGACGAATTTCTAAATTCAGCTGTTTTTCTTTTAACTCACTTTTGTTTTACAGAAAAAAAAAAAAAAAAAAAACAAACAAAAAAACATTTTCCAATGTATACATCTTCAATTTTCACGGTGAAGTCTAAAATCTAGAAAAAAGTTCTTAGCACATTTGCGCCCCTGAATGTACCCTCAGCATATGGCTTTCATTCATTTAAATCTCTTAAGATCGAATCGTTATGATTGCTTTTCCCTTAATGGGTTCTTTTTTCATAGAAAACTAACCGACAATATTATACGGTCGATGTCACCTTGTTCCCTGACGGCAAGACGTGACGACCTGCAGTCCGTTGTGTTCGTTTATGGGAGTGACATTATCAAATCGGACCCAGAATTTATTCGGTGTACATCTGCCTGGTTCTAACTGGCCTATTTGATGTATATGTCAGACTGGCGCTCCAGACTGACGATCGGCAGCAATCATTGATCAGTGAAGTACGAAATGGTCATCTATAGCAGAACCACTGTTTTGCGTTCATTGTTTTTAGGTTATCTCCAGAACGAACGACAAATAGAGACAGAGACCCACTGAAGGCCAATTTTCGCAGTACGTATGGATATTATTCAGGAACTCATATAGAGCATACTCTAAAATCCGATAGCTCATCTATTTGTTCTAGCGATGATTCTATGTTACACATAGATCATCGTAGAGAATGGCAGAATTCAAAGCAAAAGGGAACCTAAATAGGGCAAAGCACTTGACGCTAGCTCAGAAAAACCTGATTTAGCACTGACTTCATGTCGCATACTCGAGTTTGTAATAGCTTAGGCGCAAGCACAACACATATAGGTATGAACATGGAGAAACTATTTACACACTGAAATTCACTCGATGATTAGAAAATCCTCACAAAGTTGACGCACGCAACACGATAATGGACTTCACGGTAAATAAGTTCGTTCATTGACTTAGAACTATTATCTCTATTTATTATTCTTTCCTGTTTGATTTGGAAATAATTTGCCATTTACAGATGAACGTAAATGATATCTCCGGCGAAGTAATGATGTCTGCTGTCGAGGTATAACATACCGACATATAACGAGGTCATAACGAAGCCGCTTCCGACACCGACGAAGCAACGTGGTGACACTACGTGTTATCGCTTCCCTCGTGTTTTAGAAGGCACATTTTGTTAGGTAGATGCAACAGTAGAAATTCTTCAGGACATGCAACTTTGAGCCTCAGTTTGGAAATGCCCTAATGTTGGTTATAGCCGTTGTCCGGTGCTTGAAGCAAAAAAAGCTTTGAGTACCTTTGTTTCACTTGAAACAGTTGCCCGTGTAGAACCGTAAAAAAAACATATGAGCACTGCGAAACAAAATCACGGTGCCGACAATATAACCAATGCATCTATCTGTACAGAGCTCTTCCTGCTCTTAACGTTCCTTACAAAGCCTTGCCTCGAATAGACACTATAAAAATACGCACGAAGTACCGATTAATTTCCCACGTACCGAGAAAGGGTCTCATAAACGAATACAAATTTCAGAGCGAAAATCATGTTATCATTATAACTATCCTGCGCCTTAGGCTAATCAAGTTTCACTTTTTCCAATTAACTTTAATGAGGAAAGTTTAAGGACGCTATAAGTTTCTAATCGCTTATCCGTAATTCACCACGATTTGCAGCCGCCATCTTTACATGGTAAGCGAGGGTTTTCATTAAAAGGGGAAACTTGACAAAGATACTAATACGCCTGCGTAAACAGGGGACCTCCCATTCGCTTCAGCATAAGATTGTCTTTTTTTCCAATGTTTTAGATAATTGTTTTTTAAATAAGATTTCCTTATGTATCTTTTTCTATACTATTTGAAATTCCTGAACTTTTCCGATAAGGTTATATAATGCCAACCAGTTGCGGAATGCGCAATCGGACACGGCGTCATGCTCAGAGCGAGTGCTCGGTGAATCTTTAACAAAATGCTCTATTTATCTTGTCTGTCTTTGCAGCCTGTGATGATTTGAACAATGTTCACTATGTGTATTGATATATCGACAGCTTGCATGATCCTTCATCTGCTTCGTTATTACATGTTTACGTCAGTTTGAATATTGGGATTAAGTTCAATTTCGTCTAATACTACCGTTTCAGGATACCCATTTCAAGAAACTAGTATCCAAGTGCCCATTAAAAATAGTATGATCTTCTAAATACGGTTGCCGTAGTTGCTCGGAAATAGTAAAGCAGTTCTGGTTACTTTTTGAAGATGCAGAAGTTAAGCCGTCCTATAGAAGAAAAACGGGAAGTTACGTTCATCAAGCAGGTTGTCAAGGGCACTATTTTGCTACGAAGAAAATAACTAAAATAGAAAGGTTCTGCAGTTGTAGCAGCCGTTGTCTATCGAAATACGCGTAGCTTTTTATTACTGGTGGTATGAGTTAACAATGGAATAGCGAAAAATACGGCTGGCAACAAGACCCAGAATAGGGAATCATCGGGAGAGTAATATGGTCTTCATAGATACAAATATTAAGGTGCCGTATATCCCTGTAGCACGTAGCTGGCGACCGGGGTGGGACCTATATGTAAGAGGGAGCCTCGAGGGGGAAAAGAGGAGGAGACTAATGTAACGAATGTTTCCTGAAACCAGGATGGACGATTTCTTCTTGTGTGAAGCAGGCATACAAGTGTTGTTGTTGTTGTTGTTGCTGGAGGCGAGTTGTTAAATATATAATACATTGCTGCTTAATAATAGGCCAGGCGGTAGGCTGCCCGCGGGGGGAATTGGAGGGACGTCTGTTGAGGCAAGCTAAATTGCGCTGCTTTGCGAATAGTGTCGTGATTAACGACGACTGAAAGGAAAAAGAAAAGTGGGTGATTATGTCGGCGCCAGAGACGACGCTAGAGACGGAGGTGGCGTTAGACATAGCAAACACTAACACAGTTGGCAGATCACAAAACGAGGAAAAGGCAGGCGATGATTCAGCAGTATTTCGATGAACAGTTGAACCGAGGAGAAGCTGTCGGCACTGCAGTCTGAACTGTAGGAAATGCAGGGAAATTATATCGCTATGCTGCTTAATAATTGCATGTCTTAATAATGATAACAAAAAAAAAAAAGTATGGTTGTTTGTAAGATCATCGTGACCGTTTATTGTTCGCCCTCGCTAGGTATCTAAGAAAAATGATGATGATACCATCTTACGACAGTGTCTATTCTTGGGGGGCGTACAAACGTCCTCTCTATAACATTCTGCTGATTCTAAATCTGATTCAGACGATTTACGGGCCGGCTACACTTTGTTGAATTCGATACGAACACGATGAGGATATGATAGATATATGGGCCTATACAAAACTGGGCACATGACTGGAAACGTTCAGATTTGAAATTTCATTTGTTCCACTTTGACTCTCTGACAAAAAAGGGGTAGTCACAATGTCTAACCAGTACTGTCCGGCTTCTCCAGAGAAATGTTAGTACCGAAAAAAGGGTTGCGTTTCCTTCTATGCGCTACCGTCAAACCTAATATGAGCCAGAATTATCAGTCTCTGAGTAATGAGCTTTCGACAAAACATTGCTGCATTTTGTGAACTTTAGTGAACCCGCCATTTTGTGTAAGCTTATTAACCTGTAGCTCTTTGACATTACTACCACTGAATCATCATAGGCGACCTAATGGAGACTATATGTATATAGTCTTCAAGTTATCTTTCAAAGTGACACTACAATTGACCAGTTTTAATGAAAGTATTTATTTTCTTAATACCTTTATATTAATTGGCCAGTAGCGGAGTGAGACACAGAACCGGTATGTTCCTTCTGTCACCGCTTTCGTCACTAAAATTTCTGGCTTCAGCGAAGAAAAAACTGAAAAAAATGAATACCAAGCTGCACTATTATAAAGGTAGAACGTGTCTTTTGCTCTCAAAGCCCATCCGCCTTAACGATCCTATTATAGGTATCGATATAATGGTATCTAGGCTTACGGATATTTCGGTTGGAGAACGGCAAAGTACTAGCAGGATT
Source organism: Varroa jacobsoni (assembly GCF_002532875.2). NCBI lineage: Eukaryota > Metazoa > Arthropoda > Arachnida > Mesostigmata > Varroidae > Varroa > Varroa jacobsoni. The sequence continues at coordinate 106,071 of NW_019214305.1, forward strand.
GCGAATTATTTCGGGTAGCCTCACCTGAACGCAGGTACATAAGTAGAGCGGCAGTTAAACCCGAACCAATCGGCGCTAACGTTTACGGCCCTGTATCTTGCCCGTAACGTATAACTTCTTTTGAATATATCTAGCTGAACAATCTAGCTTTTAGTCCAAGGTGACGTTCAAATACCTTAAGACTGTTTCATTCTATTTGTGAAAAGCCTCTGATAAGCGACGTTGATATGCCTACATTCGTGAGCTTTGCTCAAATACGTAAAAAAAAAATTCAACGAATTTCAATTTAGGCTGTCAAATTTGAAGAAAATTAATGGCTTTAGAAAGCAAACATTGCAGAGACCCAAAAAGCGTTGCGAGCCACTAATCCTTACGTTATGGTTCCACGTAAATCAACGACGTTTCGATGAATTTTCGGCTAATCATAATTTTTCGTTTGTTTGTTTGTTATAATGAGCGGCAACGTAGTACACTGTCGGGCAAAATTTGCCCCTTGTGCGCAAACGTTATCGAATATCGTTTCGACAAACTAAACTATCTGAACCTGTGGTTTAGCTGAAACGATTTCTATATAAAATAGCTACTAAATTCAAAGATTTTCCTATTACGCTTTAGGTACTGTATTGAAATACGCTAAGCATTGGGAATCAAGCTAAAATTTAGCATGTTATTGACAAACGTTTGAAGAGCTTGGAAATCGGCTGCTTTCGCGCACTTCATCACAGAGACTAGGGTCACGCCTAGAGCTGGCTGGAGTGGCCGAAAAGCATGTGCCGTTACGTTGACTACGCATTGTGCTTTAGGACCAGGTAAGCCCCGCTTGTGCGACTCTGCTATCGCGTGCTCGTGCAAGACATCTTGGCAACATTCAGGCGAGTTTGCTTTAAAAAAATAGGGTTCCATCCGTTACACACTCATAGATATCCCTGCTGGTAGCGTAACATGAAGCCACTAGGCATGAGAGCGTATAGGCCGCCAGATAGGCGAGTGATATATTGTTGCAATATGAATACGATCTTCAATACATACGTATGTGCATTTATCATCATGCTCAGTCACTCTAGTCAACTCTAGTGTCCTGGCGTTCGCTCTTTGCCTGTTGTTGTGTCTGCCTTAGACGTACTAGAAGAAACGTTTGTGCTTCACTATAATTTCTAATTAACTTTTTGATTTTGTTGCACTTTTCCTCTGCTTTAAACCCCTGGGCAGTTAAAACGCTAACGAATCGAGATTAATTAGCCCTATTCGCTGTGTATGAGTAAAGCTTCTTGTAACATATGAGTTTATTCCCTAGGGCGGCTGTTCGCCAACAGACACAGATTTTAGGAAAGCCTGACGGATTCAAAAAGACGGTTCGATCATCCATATCGGAAGGTAACGCAAACGCAATCCATATATATATTGCGTTATTATATGGACGTTGGTCTTCCTTCAGTAGTTTATCTGATACCACTATTACTGGCAGTCTTCTTCTATACATGTATACCGGCCAGCACGGATCAAGAAAAAAAGAGGGAGAAAAAGTTGTGAGGCCTCAGAAGATAGTGCTGCCGGCAGGACGAGCTTGTTGGACGGCAAACTGACTGTCGTCTAACAAATCGCCGCTGCTCAGACGATACAAGTACGATGTGAGCGCGCGCGCGCCCCGGTTCCTGCGGCCTGCTTTCAATTCGTGCCTCTCATGTTCCTTTGGCCGTCTCGCTCCACCCTGTAATAGTTTTAGCCCCAATGAGCCCGTGTTTACCCCATTCGCACTTCTTCTGACTCCCATAACCTCCTTCCTTGCTGCTGCTGCTCGCGGTTGTTGGTCTTTGTTACGTTCTTCTTTCATTGATATAGGTCGGTCTAGGTGCATCACCGATCTTACAACACTGCACAACGAACACGCTATTCCTATTAATGCACATCATCATATCATGACAAATTGATAGTACTGACAACGTTGATGAAATAATCGTTCTCAGTGCCATCTTTTATCTCTCGCCGAGCAGACGGCTAACAAGACAAAGGATGACCGGCAGATTAAGCATAGCGCCAAACCAGTGCTTAAATCCGTGAGGGTGTGGCGCTATTAAGCCGATATTCAATGTCACTTGTATGATAGATTATTTGCATTCTTACCGTTATGTTGTAAGCGTATCCTGAAAGTAGTTTAGTTCTAGCAATAACGGTTTTTTCGCTTCTGCTATAAACCATTTATGGGTATATCAACCATCATCCGATAGTCACGCATTGCTTTACCGATGATCGAAAAGAATAATTTCAAATTATCTCGATACTTAACGCTCCACATCAGTGTTTTAATGTGTGCACAGTACGAAATTAATCTTCTGTGGCGTTTGTCATAGCTCCTCGTACACCTTAGCCGTTTCACAAAGGGCATTGTAATCTATAAACATAGTTGTCTAGCGATTATTTCGAAATAGCCGTCACAAGCAAACGATAATACGTTAGGAGAGGCCATCGACTATTCGGTCACCTTCCTTGTACATGGGTGACCACAGCCCTATACATTCGAACCTGGCTAATCCTGTAAACAACACATTTTTCAAATCACTTCGTTCACTTTCTTCGACTGATATGTTGTTAAATTCAATGAGAAAATAGACTGAGATAGACCTAAAATTATAGGAACTTCAGGGGGTGGACTAAGGAAAAAGAACGTCCAAGCTTTCATTGACTCTAGCCTTGTTTATCTCTTCGAATCTATACGAAGGTTTGGCCTGTCATACTGTTTATGTTATGTACCGTGTGTGTCTTCTAACCTGTCCATGATTGAAAATCCAGCCATCAGATACATATGGCCAAGCTGAAGCCAAATCTCGAAAGCTCTGTTGTTCGTCAGCATTGACACGTTCAGTATCATTGTTTCTTCATTGATTTAAGATGAAGCCGTCGCATAAGCATCGATTCTAAGCTGAACATCAGCTTTTCCTCTAATCGTAACGACTGTACGCCAATGCATGTTTCGGTGTTCGCACAGAAAAATAAGGACTCCCACGCCCCTGTCCGTTCGCGCATGAACAGCGTCGGCCTTTGACTCCTTGAATTTCTGAAACCACGCTAGTTCAAATTTACCGGAACGCATATAAACCAAGACAAACTATACTCGTAGGTTTAAAAATACGTTTTACATATTGGTCATATCAATGTATATGTACAACAACTACTGATACAACTGTGTTTGTTCTCAGAACTAGTCGAGTCTGGCTGAGCAGCGAACGAAATTTGTCTCAAAACCCTCGCTCATTGTACGATCAAGGATAATAACTACAGTCATGGTTATCCTCGTGTGGGCACCGTGGACTTATGACCTGGTAAGGAAAAGAGAGGAAGTTCTAGGTAGAAAGAATTGGAAGAGCAGCAGCAGCAGCAGCAGCAGCAGAACATGGCAAAGATAGACTGGCTAAGAACTGCGCGTATAACCAATTCAAAAAAGAAAAAAAGATTAAGTTTTGCTCGCTTGCTCCGCTGCTACGATCAGGAGCCACTCCTGATCATAGTACTGGTGCCATCGTTGCTGAAACAATAAGATCCGTCTCCTGTTCCTCATCACAACCATCATATGGGTGGAGACGAGCTTGGCGCTATAAACCCTCCGGCCTCTGGCCTTCTCTGGCCTCTTACGGCCAACAGCAATCTAGACCCGCCATCGAGACAACCTAACTGGGGCGCGCAGCAGAGAATGCACGAGTCAAATTCGCGCGGGGGAAAAATATTTTATTAAGGATATTTTAAGACTAGAGTAAAGTCTAAGTAAATGAAGTGCATCAGGCGTACGCGTAAAATAGGAATTCCAATAACGCTAACTTACGGCTTGTTTGAAGTTCTGTGCGTAAACTAGTTCAAGCCGTACCGTTGCCGGCATCAAGTGGCGCTGATTCCAGTTTGTACTTTGTGGCCTTTCAATGATATCGAAGCTAGCTCGACAGAAGCGCCCTCCTTTGAACGTGAGCCAATTTAGAAGTAAGCTTACGTAGACACCTAATGTCGTATCTGTCTACGGCCTTGTATTGCGTTAACGAAGCGCACAGATATTGAATGCATTGATTGAACTAAGCTTAATTTCTTTTGCCGCGCTCGTTGCCACTAGCGAGGCCGACCTGGGTCATCGCGCCCAGTCTGCATGTTGCCCCTAAAGAACGAAAACACAATTAATGTCTAACCTGAGAGTCTAAAACTTGCTCTGTTTAGTGACTCTTTTCGATACGTACGTCAACGTATAAGGATCTACGTACCTTTCTTCTTGACGTACTCGGAAATAATTTTGATAAAATATTTGGCTTTGTAAATTTTCCTCAATAATTTAAAGTAACTTCTAACTGCAAGCCTACTAGGACGCAGCTTCTAATACGCTATAGTGCAGATTCTGACATCAGATATGGACACAGGCTCGAAATTAGAGGAACTCCTTATTCCTTTCTACTCAACAAAATGCGCTAATTTACTTTTTTACTAAGTACCAGCGATTCTCATCTCTTGATACGACACGGAAAGATACCCGGCTTTTACTTTACTTGTTGGCCATACTTCCACTTATGTGAGTGCATTTGCATTAACAAAACACAGGACGCAAGAAGCAAAAAACCTTGACTTCGAAGCCCGTAAACCTGGCGGTCTTGAAGGAAAGTTGATCAAGGCTTAAGGAATTGTCCTTATGAACCTGGAATATAAACTTCTCGATACAACAGCTGAGCTAATAGCTTCTTTCTTTGTTTGTTAAAACGCTAACGGTTTGACTTTATATCACTGTTTTTATTATTTAATTTTTATATTTATTATACAACTAAACGTTTTTATAGATTCCAAACGAAGTTAGGTTTAGCTTAAATTCCAGATTGAGCCAATTCAAATAACTGCCCACGGAGCTTCCGAACGTGTATATAGAGGTTATTAAACATACATGTTTATAAACATCAGGCTGATACATATGTAATGCTACTGCCTTTTCAAAGAGTCTTTTTAAAATTATTTTTGCTAGCTTATTTTTACCTCTGCGTTTTCTGTTTAGAATTTGGCATCGTCGTCCAGCATTGCAGAAGGCTGGCTACCAGCGCGGAACAAACTGTGTCTGTGGCGGAATCGGAACCTATACCACAACGTGCAGCCTGAAGTATTAGCAGACAAATAGATTACCCACTAGGCTATCATGGGAACTCTCATCTCATGGTCTGTCCTCTCAGGACTCTGGGCCCTCGTTGTGAACTCTAGACTTTTACACGAACGAAAAGTGGGTGCTACTGGCGAAAAAAGGTCGCGCACTTTGTATACTTGGCCCACTGGGTGCGAGGTTAAACATTTGGCGAAGGAGTTTGAAATATGTGTATTTTGTATAGTGAAGACTCCACAACTACTCGAACGGAAGTTCAGAGATTCCACCTTCGGCACCCCTTGTTGGCCATCCAATGTCTATTTCATTCAACGCTCTGCACACAACAAAATAGAAACGTTTTCCACTGTTTCCATAAAATGGTTTGAAGGTGTGAAAATTAAAATTTTATCTACATTTCTTAAGTAGTAAGAACAGGACTAAAGAGGATTCTCGAGATTGTTCTTTTACGTAAGTGTTCTAAACAAAACGCCTCCTTTTTGAAATAAAGGAAAATTTCGAGGTCCCCATAAGGCGTACGAATCGAACTAACTAGAGCAGTAACAGTCGTCTCAGCCTTAATGATAATACCATGTGTTTATAGGTGAAATATGTTGAAGAAATCCTATTGTGAGCCAGCCGAAAAACAGTTTGATTCAATCAGTTCCTCTCGCCGCCAAACAAGACCCCCAAATGCGATTAACGGTAATGGTATCATTGCCCTTTTTATGTTTCATGCTATTTTCGTGACAACATCGTCATACCCACTACTACCATCAGTCATCGTTATGATTAGTGTAGTCGTTATCTTTACATCATCATATAGCAGTAATAATTATGTCATGGGAGCATGCTCGTTTAATGAGGGATCGGCTTATTTTGTGCTTGCTTAACGACTTTAACTATTTATTACGCTAGCATATATGTTAGGGAGTGCCGCTAACGTACCGCTTGCGCTATTGTTGTTGGCCGTCCTCTAAAGTATCGGAATCTCGACTCCTCTACCCTTTCTCGAAGGAGAAGAAGGAGGAAATTGAAGCTGTCACGTAAGGGGACAACGAAACAGCATCGATGAAGACTTTGCCTTCTAGACGAGGATCGTGACCGCATATATGTAGGGTATCCATGTAAATTCACTAGTCCCTGCTATGTGGCTAAGGGGAGCCAAAAGCCAGCTTTATAGAGAAAACACCAGCGATAAATGTATCTTTTACGATTTTGTTTACGTTTATAAATGAAGTCGGTAAATGCTTGAAGCGACTTCCTAATACTTAAAACATTTCGCTGCTTGCTGGATTCGGAGATTTCAATTTTGGGCGAAACGCCATAGGTCACAATGACATGCCGTTACTGCTCGCTCGCTCGGTGTTTTATTGCTGGCTGATACATATCCGTCGTCGAACGTGAGGTCCGAACAAGACTCTAAAAAAAGATATATGAGATAATTAACAATGATGACAGAGACGCTAACAAATTGTCTCATGAAAGCTTACAGCTAGGGCCACTATAGTACTAGAAATATATAAAAAATAAAATGGCGTAAATATGTAGCACTAACTAAAACATGTTGCTCTATGTCCTGTATTCCGTTTGAGCACGAACGCGTTTCATCACATAAAAGTAAATAAAAAGATAGAGCAAGTTTGCGAGATTCACCGTTCAATCTCTACGCTATATTTGAGTTTACCTATTGTGACACCTTACATTGTTACCTCGCACCCTAGGAAGTCTGAAGATTTGCAATGATATTAAGAATTTTTGTTTTTATCAACTTTGTCTATGCATCGATTTTTAAGAAGGAACTCCTGAGCGATCTCGTGAGCACTCCCGCTGCGTGAAGCGCTACCGCTCGAAATCATCGCGCTACACACGTGGTACCGCCGTCTTACCAAGAGATCGCCGACTGCCTGTAAAAAGCAATTCGGCATGTTAGAGCGTCCGCCGATGCAGAGCATTATTTATTACATTATTATTTATTAGCTGAAGACTGCCAAGACGATTTCAGTTTGTTGGCTATGATCGTTCTCTCCCGCGGTGTCACCCTTGACAATCGTGTTCCTCAGCTTTTCAACAGCGACCTGGCTTGCACTGGTGTCACCCTAACGAGCCACTTTTGAGCAGTTGGCGACGGGAACCACACTTCTCAAAAGCAGTTTGTGGCCGAAATAAAAAATCTTCTAATACCAGACGATAATAAGTCTTCTGCATGTGAAGGAGGAGCTTGTGCCGGACTTCCTTAACCAGATCGCTAATCAAGCCTTGTTCAACTGCGTAGCGCTCAGCGTTTAGACGTACGGTTGCTGAACAATCGTATATGTACACCGATAGAGCTATTACTGTGACGAGAAAAGTTTATCAGCAACGACGGTATCGCAAAACTTTGTAAATATCGGGTCACAAACGGCCGTACTCCAACGAGATTTGCAGGGCCGATCTCTAATACTAGAAGCTTTCGATTTTCAAATGAATGCTCGGGCTGGCCGCCGGTGCCTTACGGCTAAAAAACCATTCCGGAAACGTGTCGGGCTGGAATAGGACGAAACATATTTAGCTAAAGAACCGAAAATAGGAAAAATATGATGATTAAGTGTGAGTTGTATGTGCAATAAGTTGCTACTGATTTGGTACAATATGTATCACTACCATTTATTATTAAATAAACTAGCTAGTTTCAAAGGGCTAAAAATCTATTCCTCTTTTTCGTTCCGAATTTAAGCTAAAACCTCTTAGAGGGGTAAATCGTGAAAGCTTTCATTCGATCCTTAGCGTCGTCGATGTATACAAAGAGACGCTATTTCCGTAATTGTATGGACCTGTATAGTGCCTGATAGTCCATATAGCCTCATTCGATGTGACAGGAACGTCATTTTGCCAGAAATACGGTGACTTCCTTTCATCGGTTTGAAAATGAAAAAATAATATGTAGGTTTGTTGTAACGAGGGTAAAGTGGTGGAGTTATCCAGACAGCGGCAACAACGGTAGCGGCATGAATCTCGACGGCATTAGGTACGACTAACAAACGGCGCCAACTTCAACCGACGTCTGACTGGGTTTGTCTGGTCGCTTGCTCACACTACGCTAGAGGAAGGCGCTGAATGGTGGATTGCATGACTCTTCTCACTGAGTAGTTCTGCTGCTGCCGCTGCAGCTCACTGACGGCGACAACGTTACGCTTGAAAGCGTCTCCCTAATTCTGCGCCTGGTGTCACAGTAGGATAGTTACATAGACTACATCATAGGTATATAAAGACATAGACAGCGTCACAGGCAGCAGCAACAGCAGTAGGGTGATACGGGAGATAGCGGCAGGGGCGACTGCCACGGTAGCGACAGTTCATCCGCCGATTCGTCTGCCACAGAAGCGAAAACAACTGTCCCTATAGGGAAGAGAAAGGGTGGATAGATGCACAGAACACAGACGTTCGGTCCTCGCTCTCTGAGTCTCCGTGCCATCGGAGCAGGTACATACATCCGCTACGACGATGTTGACGAAGGCAGCGGCGAGGCACCATAGCCGCAGGACTAGCAGCAATAGCAGGACCAGCAGAAGGAGACGAAAAAGCAACTTCAAGAGCATCGTCAACCGCTGCCGCAAACCCCCATTTTGTTCAAAAAGTAATAGCTACGGCCCAATGAACTTCGGATAGCACAATCGAGCATCAGATACGCTTTGTTTTATCAAACACAGACATACTAACGAATATAACCACACATAAACGCATGCGTTGGTGCGCAGACGACGCACGGAAAGTTACCCATTAAGGGTAGAGGTTCAGCAAAAGTGGCAATCAAACCCACGGTAACAACAGCGATACTAAAATGGGCCTTGCCGACGCTGATTGAACAAAATCCCGACAATAATTGCGACAATTCAAATTCTTGATTATCCACAAGTATGTACCGCTATCATGTAGCTAAAAGGCTATTTAATCGATCCTTGTTTAGGAGATTGCACAGTACTCAATTGAATGCGTGAATAATTCAGGTTAATGTAAAACCATTTACTATGATAACATTGAAATACATACTCAGCTGCTCGTTTCGCCATGATGCGTCATCTTGTTTTCTACAAATTGGACAACTCTTGCTTCTGGATCAGTGTCTCGTTGATCAGACTATCAGGTAATCCGATGAGATAAAAAATATCAGCGGTGATGGCAAGGCTTTCCTGCCGCAGCCAGCCATGTTTGACTGATCATCTGTCAGACCCTCGACAGACTCGATCTCTGTTGTTTTAGGCTAGGTTAGGAATTTTCTATTACTTCCTACTGTTTTTGTCTTAACGCTAGATGCCTACAATACAATATTATATCGTTTCCGTTCATTATGAGATAATAGTACCTAATATATAATACATATCGACCAACATGCTACCAAATGCTATGGCAATACAAGATTGTGAAAAACTGCTGATACCTTATTACCGCCGTCATCATTATCACCGCCGTAGGCATTAAGGAACAGATGGGAACCGACAAATTGTCCCAGCGTTAACGCTCTTTGTTCTTAAGACCGTGATAAAAAAGCGTTCATATAGTGACTACGGAAAGGTAGCTGCCTTGGCTAGAGGTAAACGTCCCATGACGAAAGTTGTTTCCGCGTCATTCGGGCCACAACCCGCTGATATTCGCCTCCCTACACCGCTTGGTATTATAATTACGCTGTTCGATCAGCGATTCGGCCTATTCCATAACCTTTTTTCGAACACCGGTTGAATCCGGTTGCCGAAATCAGTGGATCAACTCAGCGAACATCAAACATTGCTAAAGTTTTTTCGGCTTATTTTTTATAGTGAGTATATCGTGGACTAAAAATAACTTCAAAGAACCACGCGGTAGATCCAAAACCTCAATGAACCTTTAGATCATCACTGAAACTTGCTTGCCACCTTTCGGCAGCCTGAGCTAGGCTTGTTTATAGGACTTACCTCAGACCCACGATCTTCGTGTGAAGAGGCGTTACTCATCTACAATGAATTGGTCGTTTTTCTTTAGCATCGAGTTTCTTCAGGTCCGCGCCATCGTCGCAGAGAGGCTATAAGAGACCTGAAATAGGATTTCCGGCATTGAGTGGCTTTTGTTTCTGGAAAAAGAATATATGCCATCTGCGACGACATTTAATTCAAAGATGGATTCGCTCGTTTCAAGGAAGGACCTCAAGCTCCACGACTGTGTCAGCGATAACAATAAATAGTGTATACATAGACAGGCGAAAGGTCGGTATCTTAATCGAAGTCGCTTTGATCTATTTTCTTCTTAAAGGATACGACGAACTATCGGCTATTTGGGCGCCTCCAGTAAATAACCTCGTCATCGCTTCGCCAGACCACCATCTACTGACTGAACTGGCTTAATATACTATTCCTAATGTAATATTAAGAAAGCCCCGGTCAATATATTTAAAGATGGGCATCGAATTTAAAGGGACAGCACTACAAATCTTCAGATGTATCTGATATCGGTGACCGAAAATGATGGATAATGTCATTCGTGGAGCAAAAGTTGTTCTTTGTCAAGTATACGTGAGCAATCAGCAAGAGCTCCTTTACGCTTGCAGTATTTCAATGGGATTTTTTTATTGTCTGTACGCACATAGTCGCTGCGGATCTTATCTTTTACTGGCACTGAGAACCCTTCCGCGATATGTAACAGTAATCAACTCCAAGATGATTAAACCATAATGTAAAAATTAAATACAGCTATATCATTGATTAGGCACTGTTTCAAGCATTTTTCTCTCTACTGCTGTTATAAAACGGGCTTCTATGGTATATATTTTTGCAGCCCAACTCGAATCGAACATATCTCTATTCTATATATCACTATCTCTTTTTAGTTCTGCTCAGAACTATGCGTTGACTAAACTTATATAGAGTCGAAACTAGTAAATGATGGGTATTCATTATTCTTTTTACTGCTATGCTATTGTTAGCGTTAAGAATCTGACTGATTGAGATAGACCTCAGGTCAACAACGATGAGGCTTAGGGTTAATCGACGATAATTTGAAGCTCCTGTTCCGCCCTTTTCCCGGGTTTGACCTTCTGTAATACGGGCGGGATACTGGCTGAGGTTCTCAGACACCAGACATCCTTTCGCGTAAAACATGAACCATAATTCAAAACTTTGGCAGTAGAGGTCGCTAGGTTCGATCTGTCGTTCGGACGTACATATACATACATCCGAACACATAGAGGCCTTAATTCATATGCGGTTGCGTAGTTCTCTCTCTCTCTCTCTCTCTCTCTCTCTCTCTATTTCAGTTGTTTTGTGTTGAGCGGTTTTTTCTAATAAGTGCGTCGACTTGCGGCGATTTTGTCGATGCTCGACGCGCGAAACCACTCAAGTCGACAGACAGAGTGCTGCACCGTCAACAGCCACAGCATGAACGGTAGCGCAGCAAACATGAGAAGGACACCGCGTTACCGACAATGGTCCTCGACGCATTCTGGAGCGGCGGCGGCAGCAGCAGCATTAGACCGTCACGCGAAACTTCCATCCCGTTTTCAAGCCTCGTTTTTAGCTACGTTTCAACGTCAACTCAACGGTAGCTACGGTGGCTTAAAGTTACCGATCAGTAGTCGCCCGACCTTCCATCCAAGAGGATAGCTTCTCTACCGTTTAGCAGCAGAACTAGCCATAGCAACGACGCTATCGCTCTTGTCCACCTGATATGAGGACGAACAGATCAGCTTCAAAAAGATATGCTGTCGTTGCTTCGTCATTTCCGTAGTATTTTCCATTTAGGCGAAAAAAAGGCTCATCGCGTGGACGGGACATGGCCGACATGTCGTTAGTGCTATCACTCGACAAAGAGTCATCATCGATCAGCCTAATTCTCGAGCATTTTCTGAGTTGTCACAGATGCTGATCAATACATACTATAATAATGTAATCAATTAGCTGGCTGTGATATGATAAAGGTTTAAAAATGTTATGTATGTAAGTTAGACCTAACTGTTCTTGATTGTAATTCAGTCGTTGAATTGGGCACGCTGCGTGCTATTGCTAAGAACATGTCAGTGTATGCACATTCCCATATGTAAATTGGGTGGATGCAAGAACAAGATGCTATATTTTTCGCTCGTTTTAGTAAGCGACTGCTTCGTTGAGGAGTGGGCGGAAATGGCTCTTACGTTGCCGGTCGGAGTACGTGTTTGTCTCTAAATCTTAGAAATAAATTACCGTTTAAATCGGGAGTAGCTGTTCAATGTTATATCAACCTCGCCGACGTCAATGGTTTTTTTCGAAGTAAACCGTTAAGCGCCGTCTGTAATTTCCACGTGAGTTTTGTGCGTCAGTGCATTGAGGTTATTAATACCTAACACAGAGGAATGATCCTATATAGGGTATTCACTCTGAAAACTGAACGGAAAAACAAATTATCAGCTTTTTAAACATTTTTTTTTTAAAGAAGCTTCACATTTCGACACCGATCGTTTCCACCGTCGATATCGTCATCATCGCCGCCGCGCTGACTGTCGCATGAAGGTTGTAACTTTGAAAACGTTGTGGTTGTTCGGCTAAACGAGTGAAAAAGCTGCAACTTACTTGACGTTGGTCTTTTTTAAATATTTATTGATAGCCTCAGGTTTTTTTTCGATCAAAGGGTCTAAAGTTGAAGGTCAGCTACCACAATAGCTTTAACTTATATGCAGCAGTCAACATCTATTATAAACATTCCAATGCGTGTCCTTCAGGGATCAGGCACCTTTTATCGATCAATGCTTCTTGAAGCGAGATAATAAATCCATTGTCTGGTTAACACAGCTACTGTAAAAACTGAAAACAATTAATGTATTCTGCTATCGGTGTGATACGAAATGCTCTAATTGACACAGGGGCACAGGACAAGGTGTTTTATATTTGTTGACCATTACATATGCTTTTTTATAACGTAATAGACATCGATAGGACTGCCCCTTAGGTTGCACTGAGTGAAGCGCACCTAAGTGAGGCTCCGCTACTTCAACCAGTCGTTCGTGCCTTGTGGCTACGCTTGCTAAACCGTTGGATGCCCGACAAGCGAGCTATTTGTAACGAATATCGATGTTGAAAATGGGCCTGTACATCAAAATTCAATCTGATGTTGTTGAGTACTCGAGGCAAGTCTCGCTTTGATTAGGATCACGAAGTTTATTATGTTGAACCTATGAGCTCGAATGAAGTGAACGAGACGACCGCCACTTGATTGCTATGGCTTTAAAGGCCATATATATGGTATTAAAAGTTGCTCAAGGAAGGAACGAGGGGAGCCAATACGAAAGTTTTTTGCTACTCGATCTGATCTCTTGCATATTTGCAGCCGTGTTTCTCCTGCAGAAGTGTAGTAGTAACGGTACTAACTGACGGATGGCCGTAAAATCAACTAACTGGGGAAGTTGGCCCGAGAAAGTGGGGCAGACAATGCTGTGATCTTTTGACATTGGTCAAACTGGGAATATCAACTAATCATACACCATTTGTTTGTAAATTTTAAGCTTAACTCTATATAGATGGATGTTGTTGTTGATGATTATGCAATCTATCTTTGCAGAGGGATATTATCAGATCTGAAGGAGAAGTACAGTCTCTAACCTATCTATCAACCTGCTATAATTTCCAGCAGACTTTTAAATGTATTAATCATGACAACGTTAGTATTTTGTCCTTGCCATATCTATCTATATAAAAAAGACCCCTTTGTATTTGCCTAATAGATAACATTTTTAGCTTTTATCATTCACGTATTTTTTGTCTAGCTTTCGTTTATATAAATATCTTGATAACGTAAATTAACAACTCGTTATTCTTTTTGTTTTTTCAGTTTTCGAGAGCCCGTAACCAATAACGACATGAAATTGGAAAAAAAATATATCAAAATTGAATTTTTTGTTTTTTTTTCCAATACAAGAGTTCTGAGAACTCTACGTTTCTTGACGTTAGCCGTACTTTGGAAATGGAACTTTATACGATGATAATTAATGAAACTGACCGCAGACGAAGGCCGTTAGTGGACGAGTAGTGCATGCGGGCGTGCACATTTTGTACGTTTACACAAAATAGCCATCGCAGACCCTACAGACACGTTTGCGCTCGTCACAGTAGTTAATATGCTACTAGGTAAAGAAAATATCTTGGAAGGTCTCAGGGTGATTCCCGCATCCTGTGATGCTGCTGCTGCTGCTACTGCTAGTTGATGTTGTTACCCCCTGAGGCCTCAACAACTTGAGGTAACTGTGTACTGACGTAGCACAAGCAGTGCTTCATCCGGCACTCAGTGGCACCCGCTAACCTCTCTGAGGGTTATCGTATTTCCCCTTACTACTCATGCCCACAATCGCGAATTAGGGTGTGTGTGTGTGTGTGTTATAGTTATGGGCATTGAGGAGGACAAAGCTCACAAGCCTAAATAAGGCCGGTAGCCATCGACAAAGCTAGTAAAAAACAAACAGGAGTCCTTCTGCGAAGCCAATCACCCACAGGAGTCCTCTTAGAGCTTTTGAAGTGCTTCTGTCTTCGTCTGCCGGCTGCCAGCCGCACCTCAGCACCTCGTAGGACCAGCCAAGCCTAAATTAAACAACCGCAGAAAATCACTACGAGTTCTGCTTTTACTATCTTTGTCATTACAACAATTACAAATGCTACCGGTAATAGCAGACACCCGTTGTCATCGCCGCGAATACACATATGTACACAGATAGTACAACAAACAACGTCTTTAGCGACCACCGTAACGAGCGCCCGAAAAAACTGAACCCAAAAGTGAGCAAACGTGATCATGGTGACCCCACATGATGATGGGGGTCGCAATCCGAGATTACTGCCTCCCATCGACTAGCGGCTGCTGTTGGCTAGAGTCGGTGGTGCGACGGCGAGTTGACGGCTGATCGTCGGTTGCTGAGGTCAGCAAAGTTGGGGGCAAACATGCTTTCCGCTATTTCTGTACGCTGTTCATTGCTTGCTTCTTATCTTAATCAGTTGAAATTTGTTCTGGTTACCACCTAATTCCACCTCAACGAGTAACTAGTGCGATACCGTAATTGCATCAAAAATATTGTTCCGAATAGCAGCAGTAGAGTGTTATTACTGCCCTGTTGCGTTTTGTTTCACTCAGCGATCATATATTCGCTGATCCGATAACGGGATGCGATGATGACGCTTAGAGGACCCCAACCATTTCCCCAATTCCTCTCCAGATCTAGGGACAGAGAGGGAACTAACAAACGTTAAAAATAGCGAATGAACACCTACTTTAATTTATAAATACCGGATATTTTAATTTATAAATAGCGGGTATTTTAAATATAAATTATAGTGCGGCGCCGATCCAGTACATATTGCTACTACATATACGCTTAGTAAAACAGCACGATCCGCAAATAAATACTACACTATGCTAATAATGTTTGTCCTATTTGAAATGATCCTTGTCTGATTAAAAACATATCTCACAATTGCTGCGGATAACGCTTAATCATTGAGCATATATGGCGCAGTAATAGCAATGGCCACACAGAAAATGGCCCAACAGAAATACGTATCTGAGCATGAAGAAGATCAGGCGTCAACGATTATTGCTCTTAATCGCTCTAATAAT
This sequence comes from Varroa jacobsoni, assembly GCF_002532875.2. Classification (NCBI taxonomy): domain Eukaryota; kingdom Metazoa; phylum Arthropoda; class Arachnida; order Mesostigmata; family Varroidae; genus Varroa; species Varroa jacobsoni. The sequence continues at coordinate 121,738 of NW_019214305.1, forward strand.
CAACAATTAACCCGTCGTAGGCAGTTTCTGAAAATACTGAGTAGCCATAATGGGACCGGAAATAGGAAGTGGTCGCAGTCAAAGAACCACCGTCGTCATACGCAGACTACGTACACGACTCAAGCACGCGCTCACACACACAAATAGACAGAGAGCCAGACGGGAGAGGCAAGAAGAAAGTGAAAGGATAACGAAAATTTAGACGGACTGAGGCATCGAGGCGCAGACGGACAGAACATAACCGTTCTTTTTGTCCCGATTCAGGTAGGACGAACAGGGCCAAAATATTTTCATGTTGTGTGAGCATGCAGTTTCGGTCTCAGTCGCGCTACGCTGAGTCCTGTTGCTGCTAATTGCTACGTAACGTGAATCAACTACGCTTCGTACAATTGTTGACGGTAGCCTACAATCAAAGCAATTGGCAACAGACGCCATAATTACCGATCGAGCTATAGTAGGACCCTAGAGACCTATCTGGGCCATATCAATCGGGAAGTTCATGATTAAACGCCTTTGTTGTTTATTGCGTATTGGTAAATGTGTATTAGCAATAAGAACAGTAGAATCGGTGAAGGTCGTTGAATGCAATTGTGATCTTCACATAATAAGATAATGATGACAGTACATCTTGCACTGATTTTTCTCAGTACTTGGAAGAAGAGTTCCTCTACTTTAGCTATCAATAAAAGGTTTCTGTGCTTACAGCTCAATTTTAACGAGCACAAGCGATTGCATAATGTATTGGTTGAATTTTACCGTATCATTTCTATTGTATTACACGTAAACTTTTCCAATTATTGTTTTTCTCGTAGCTGTCTTTTTCCGGTGAAAAAGAAACCGCTTTTTTGGGCTAAAACACTTCGAAATATTTTGAATCGTTCTTTCGTCACTGTCATCTCCCTCCGAACGTCGTGTGTGGCTTTTTTCCTGGATTTTTCCTAGATGCTTTTTTCTTATACGCATATAGCAATGTTTTTGTTTTGAAAATTCTCTGCTTGGGTTAGCGTCTGGCATCAAGCTTTTTTTTAGTTAATTTTGCCAAGGGAATACCACGTATCCTGTAACCCCACTTGATAGCGCTTGGGTGCGACTGAAGGTGTTTAAAGCGAGTCCCAGTTGCTTTAAGCTGTTTAAGGAGCATTCGATATTCTAAGGTGCTTTTTGTTCGTAATTCGTTCGTAGCTCTCAAGTATCCATCAGCGCGACATCGCACATTTAGCGTTCTAATGCTTTTAATCTCTCTGACCGTGGACGTGTATGTGCGTGCGTGCGTGCGTGCGTGCGTGTATCATTTCGGTTTAAACCGCGGGGTGGCCATAGGCAACACTACTTCGGATGCGACCAGTGACACCAGCGTTAAAACACGATATATTGATATTAAGTGAAATTTTTCCTGGTGCAATGGACCATACGAAACAGCGGTAGCAGTAGTAAAGAAGTTCGAGCGACTGAAGAAGCAGACACAAAATGAACTTCTGACTATAATACTTCTACTACTGCCAATGTTAATCTATGGTGCTGTCTCGATCGAGAAGAGAGCCTTGTTGCCCCTGTGGCTATAGCAGGCTGCTACATAACCATCGCATAGCACCCGCCACCGACGAGATCGGCTAAAGCTCGACGCTGCGGGAGGTAACGATCGCTGCTGCGGATGTTGTTGTTGCCGACCTGTACTATCCCTTGGGTAAAATATGATAGCAGATGTTAAGGGTAAAACCAGCGGTGGTCGGCTAGGAAGCGCAGAACATCTATATATATATATATAACTATTTGATGCCCGGGTTAGACTTTTCAACACTGAATCGGGACTAAATGTGTATTCATTCATGCTTTCATTCCTGCAAATCGTTATAAACTTATGACTTCAACTTCACAGGTCTTCACAATTGAGTAAATACAATATGAATTCCTACCGTTTCGATAGAGCGGCATGTATGTGTATTTTTTATATAAAATTCGCTTGTTTATTACTCTACCTATATCATTTAAGGATAGCAATGAAGTGACTCTCGCGGGACGAGCCACGGGAACATCTACCTATATATATATAACCTAGTTTTTCAGTATTGTGTTAACGAGCATTATTTGTATATAAGGAGTATTAGTTGAAATGGAGAGATTTGCCAAGTAATATAAAGCTGTGAAGACTGACATAGCGTTATTTTGTAACGGTTAAATCTACAAACGTATGTCAGAATTTTTTGAAAGTCATCGTTCCATGTTGGAAGACATACTTACTACGCTCTCCTCCCTATGACACGTCCGAGGCGTTCTTTCAATGAATTTGCATTGCGCGCGTTGACAAAGTCAGCTTATTTTTTTTCTCCACTTGTTTTTAAGGTAAGAATTGGCAGACTTCGTAACAATCAGTTAACTTGATACGATGAAGTTTTTATAGCTTATGTAGAATCGCATACATTTTGACTGCCGTCATTATTGTGACCCCCAGGGGGGTGCAAAATCAATTGTTTGAGTTGTATCCAGCACATGCTTAGCTAGCGAACATATCATGTTAAAACGTTTGCTGTTATCGAAACCTCACATGTTATTAGTGTGGGCCTGCGTAGCTCTAACGCTATATCTTACGCAGATGTTTCAGTAGCGACCAAATTAGCCCAAATACTGATAACGGTGAATAGAATACAGGTAAACAACTATAGAGCCAGGTAAGAAATGTTTGTTTGTTTATTCGTTTGATCCGTTACTAATCAACGTCTCACTGGCTATAAGTTTATTTGTTGCAGACACTTGATAACCGGACACGAAAGAGTTGTTCTAATCTCGTAGGCTACCCCAAAAATACTGGTGGGAAAGAGCCCCAAATTAGATAAAATGTTATCTCTTTATTAGTATTGGCTCATTCATCATCATTGGATCATAGGCAATACACATAGAACATTTGTCTGTCACCTAAACGTCTGATCCTAAAATAGGAGCCACTGGAATTAAAAATGATGGGCCGATGGCAACTGCTTTAGTGAACTTTCAGACCGAGCGGTTTACTGCGTTCAGATTCCCGCTTTCTTCCTAAAATAAACGTATCGAAATCTAGAAAATCAATTCTGTTGTTTCTAAGAAAGTTTTGATCTTTCGCTTGCTTCCAGACTCGTTGACGATGTGTAGCTCCGTGTAACGGTCGCAGTCAAATGTAAAAGTATCGTAGATCTATACCATACAGTTGGCATATAAGAACGTGTGAACTCGCACAGATCGAAGGCCCATTGAGCTATCACTACGTGACAATTGGTCCTTTCGGTGATGCGGTCTATTAACCTAACATTTACCTGTCCTGTTTTATAGTGATCGTCGGCGGCGCGTGGTACAATGTCGGTGTCATTGCCGATAGCATTAGTTAATGACTGAATTGAACATAACTAATACAAACATGGGATCTGTTTGCTGCACCACTACCTCGATCCTCGTCGGATTTGATGAAGGCACTAGTCCCAAATTACTGAGTACCCTACAACTGAGCGCGTATAATAGAAGCTATTGCACACTAAAATGATATACGAACGAAAACACTACGAGGAAAAGCCCCGAACAACAACAGTCAAATGGTTATTATTACTATTTTGTGATGTTTTTATACCTGTTTTGATGGAGAAACAGGGGCTTCTTCACTACGTTATTATTTATATTCATAAACATTCTCATAAACACAAGGGGACGCATAGAGCCGACGAGTGAATAAACGAGTGCAGGAATCGTTTCGATTGTCGCAATATAAGATAGAAGCGTTTTTTGAGAGTGTCCGTTTGGATACGCGTTTTTCCATCTACATACTGAGACGTTAGACTGAGAAACGCTTTGCAAAATATCAGGCCACATTATTTACACGAGCCCAGACTAGAACGACTACGTCGGCTTACATAGCCCGACTTTAAATAAACAATGAGGCTCGTAAACCGCTGCGATATAGCTGCACCCGAAGATAACTGTAACAATTCATGCTTATGTTCTATTTATTCTCTTTGTTTTTAAGGAAGGACTGTTTTTATAATATACGATGAAATCATCTTCTACACACATTATTAATATCTTCACATTCTATTGTCGTCATCGTTAGTACAACCGTTGTAAACGCCGAAAGAGCTCTGGGAATTTTCTCCTCTACTGTCCAGGCACAGGTAAAGATTCGTCAAACTAACAATTGACGTTTCGTGATTTTAATGATACACTCGCAGATGCTTGGACAAATGCAGGCAAAGAAATAGACAGCGCCATTAAATATCTACGTAAAACAATAACAACGACCAACCCGCGTTTACATTTGCACACAAAAGTATGGCGCCCCCGGTAGACCTTGCCAAGGCTTATGCATCGACGGAGAGAGGATATATCATTTCAGTGCGCCCGCATTTGACCGTGTCCGTAAGCATGGAAAGGCCTTTCAAGTTCCATATCACCTAACGTTTGTTACAATAGAGTCACTCTATGTATTCGTTGTCCATCCGCCTGATTCAAGATAGATAGATCATTTCTCTGGCATCGCGTTGTTTCTCTTGTCTGTTTGTCTTGTTATCTGTTTGTCAAGCAGAACAAAGACGACGCAGTAACAATATTTAATGTGTAACTGTATCTTTTTTTTTATAAAATAAAATAAAACACAGTCACCAGAGTTGCTTGGAGAAGTACTGATACGTTTTCCCGTTACTTTGTGCTGCGAGATTCTGAACGGTCCTATTGAATGAACCCGGCCCAAGGGCGCCGACCTAGTTCACCCTCATCTCTGATCTTTGCAGATATATCCCTGATATAGAAGGAAGAACAAAATAACTGTGTCGCGACCAGTTGCGTCTTTTGAAAAGTGTTGAAATTATTATCAGGCGCTCTCGGCGAGTGCAGCTCTACCGGGTTCTATCTAGCTGCTACCTCTGCTCTATTGAAGTGGGCAGTTTTTACTGAGTACGCTAGCAGTATAATCTTTCTTGACTACGACCACATCCATCATATGAGTGCTTATTACGGTACACACACCAGCAAATAGTAGCCATCGCTATAGAAATACTGTTTCACAATTTTAGCACAGCTTATCAGCCCGTGGTGATTTTTTAATTCTATAAAATGTTCTACAAGTTATGATGTGCTGATCGCATTGTAGTTGCGTTCTACGGGACACCGCTACAGTATCGTAAAATAAAGGTTCCGTGTGCTTTTTGCCCCCGGAGCATCACTATAAGCGGCTCGCGCATTATCTATCATTCGCGGTAACGAACAAATTAACAACAAGCTGATACATACAAGCGAACCCTGGCAAAGAAGTTACGGTTATTCTTGAGCAAACCGGTTAACTTCTGTTTGTAAACCTGATTTATATACGAATTTTTAAATAAATTATAAGTAGCATCTCTCTCTGGTTTGAAAGGTATCGTTAGGAGCAGTAGAAGTTCACTTACTCTGTGGGCGCGCGTAATGCTTTGAAGATTCTTCTTATATATATTTTAAGTTTAGGAGTTCTGCCTATGAAGAGTAAGAAGACGGATACTTCGAATTGTACAAAGCTCCCGGTGGGGTGTTCCACGTTAACTTCACATTGACCGAAGGCCGGCGATAGATGTACGCGTTGGGGCCGCCAAGCTGAACGGTGCAACGAGTGTCGGTATCGACGCCAAACGGCAGGTATCAACTACCTAACCTAACCTAACCTAATAGCTTTCTTTGTGGCTCACTAGCTATTAGCAGTGCCTGTCCACCAAATCACCATGGACGCTGTAGTGGGAGAAGACTGCTATAACAAAAAAGCTATTACAAGGAAATTTGTTAGAAGCTCGCTTTTACCTCGCCCCGCAGCTTCACACGTCGCTGGTTGCTTCCAGTGAGGTCGGTGTTGCCGGCGCGACAAAGGGAACTTGAGAGTGTCCTTATGGATCTTCAATTGATGATCAGCCGCCGACGGACGCTATTGGGAGCTGTTTTGAGCCACTGGATACAGCACGCACGAACAAGGTGGCAAACGGACGGTATTCGGCGAGATTTTTCTACAAAGTCAGAAAAAGTGACACCTTCGTGAGGGATGGGACACTGTCTGCCAGACAAATCCACTAAGTTTTGTGATGCTTCGATGAGATCAGAGTCTCAACGAAGCAGTGCGCCTGAGCCCTGATTGGAGGTCAATTTCTCGTTCTCCAAACAGTCATCAAAACGGACATTTTGATTTGAGCAAGCAGATACTCCCGTTTAAATTACTACGAGGTAGCGAGATCTAATGTCGACGGATGATAGACGTAGAGCATAGAAAAGTTTTTCATATTTACAGAACTTTCTTCTGTTTATGCGCCATTGTTTGTTCTGACCATGAAAGGAACGGAAATTCAATCTGCCTAGAGCTTGATCACAATTAGAAGGCATTACGAACAACCTGACGTTGAAGTAGAGCGATTCTCGAGACAAACGTCGCATCAATTGAAGCACGTAGTCCGTAACTCGCCTCTGGTGGTAGCATAAATAAATCTCCTTTCTACCTTTGCTCTGATCGTAGCGGGCGGACAAAGGCGCCTACATAACCGGGGCGATATACGAAGACGCGCTACTCCTGCCAATCGGTTGGAACAGACGAAAGCATCCCACCGACACGACGGTGATCTGACACTAATAGTTACCTATTGCTATAGCTAGAGACGCACATTTTGTGTCGTCCCAACTGGTGGCAGTGGCAATTCGCCTCGAGGGTTTGACAGCTCCTGGTATTGCCTTATAAGAAATGTCGCCTTTCAAAGAAAGACTCCTCCGACGTAGGTTTCAGGCAATGGTAGATGATAGATGGTAGCTTCGGTGACAGTGGCAATGGCATGTTTGCCTATTAAACTCAGCGACAGCTAATGAGGTAGTCTAGGTTCGAGACCGGGCATAGACACATCTTATTTCAAGCTGGAAGTGACCAGTCGCCTGAAGCATCGCTACGAACCAACACAGCAGAATTGCACGTAGAATTCGAAGCACTTCTTGCAGTAGATAAGAGAATGAGGTAGCTAATAACATAGGCAGTACATATTAATGCATGCTACGACATCAATACAACTGAATAACTTAATAATGTTGTTTGGGCACAAACATGTTTTTGTCTCTTTTGTTAACGACTGCACTATGCAAACATAGTTCGTCTCCTGCTTTTAAGCTAAGACAGCCCTTCAGGGGTAACTTTCATCTCTACGGTTTTTACTTACTCCATACCTCCTGTACGTAGCGAGCGTCCGCCTGTATTCACACCAGCGACCCGTTAAGAGGCAACCGTAGTAGTACATATAAGATGATTATACATTGATTTTGTATCATAATGCAGTCATGGGGCGCCGCTACAGACAATTTTGATTTAGGATTCTTGTGGATACAACAAGAAATGTTAATCGTTGTACGATTACGGCCAATGAATTGCGTTTGACCATCGGCCTGACATGACCTAAGGCAATAAAATTCAGCTAAAATAATCCAATTATAACTTGCAATGCATTACATCTTCTTCACTGACCGCAGACACATGCTAATTAAAAACGAACCGTATAACGAAACAAAGGACTCGTTATTTTACAGAACCACGGGATTTGACCACACAGCCGATGGGAAGCCTATCTATCGACTGGCGATGACGCCACTGTTCGTGTAGGGTCTCCGTCACCGTTTCAATCTACCATCAGCTCTAACATTTGAAAAAAAAAATTGCCAGATTTCACTAAATGAAAGATATGACGAACGACACCTGGGTAGCAATTGACCGAGCTAACAGGCATGTAGTGACAGTTTACGGTTTCCGCCATTGCTTCAGAAGTTTCACAAATTTGATAAATAATACATTTGTACCAGGTGTAGATAACCTCGTCCGTCTGGTCCGGTAGCAAATCGAAGAACAGCAGTAACATAGTATAAGGTGCAATAATTCTTGAATCCTAAATAATTCCATGAACCCCAGGGTTCGGACTAATCCCGGAACCCGCTTCTGACTTGAGCGTTAGCGTGGCTCGTAAAGCCGTCATGTGTATAGTGCAGCATATGAAGTTAATTGCGCCAAATTGTTAGGAATTAATGTATTTCAAATGTTTGAACGCTACCTGACAAGGATAAATAAATGCGTTTGATTGATTGATTTTGTCCACATAGGTATGTCTAGCAGCGAAGCTGAGTATACCGCTTCTTTTTTTAAGAAAGCGAAGCAGCATCTGGCTCTGGGCATAGGGCGCGCGGAGCGTCTTCGTTCGTAGCCTAAGCTCAACTATTCCACCTAAACGGTTGTCTGCTTCTAGACAGTACCTTCTTCTCCCCCTGCCGCCTTCCTCCTTACTTTCTCCCGTTCCCTATAACTATTTGGGCTGCTTCGCTCAGCGTCGCTCCCAGCGCCGCTGTTCCACACCACCAATCCCATGAATTTCCCTTCCTGCCCGTACTGCACCACCTGCATCCAACCAGCCACTCTCCCGCCCACGCACGCATATTCATATACATACATACATACATACACACGTATGCACATGCGCGCACGCGGTCGCTCACTCACCCAGGCACATCTACAGACGGGCAACATGCAACCGACATGGACCAGCATCACTACGACAGTCTTCCACGCAGGTATAGGCCTTGTGTCCTTCGAGTGAACAAGCGAGCAAGCGAACACGGAATGGACCATCGCTTGTTATGAACGACGGGCCTGCTCTATACTCTGACTAGCGGCTACTGTTAGACAACCACAATATAAGTACAGCCGTACCTCTGCAGCGCTTTGGGTCTCTATCAATCTCTCATCTATCTCGGTTCTCTGTGCTCGAGTCTCTGCTCCTTATAGCTAGCTACCGCAGCCATAGCTCTCTACCGCTGACTCTCTCCCGCTCGCCCTCTCGACGCTTCTCTTCTCCCTCTTGGACTTGCGGCGGAAACAACGCGTTCACGGCTTTCGAAGCGAAGGCTGAGCAAACTGGTGTGACCCCCATTTGCACCTCCTGCTCACTGGCCTCGGTTATGGCGTGCGCGACCAAATTGAACTAACCCATACTGCCCCCTTCATATGGGCCCTCCAATCTTCCTTTGAATACCCCCGAGTTCCTACTTCCACCTACAGCTAGAACAACGGAAGGGGGGGGGGGGGTGCGAATCGCGGGCAGTAGCGGCGATGGCTACACCGAGAATGTGCCATCCAGACGGGTAGTAGTAGCGGTGGCAGCGGCAGCATCCAGAGGCTGCAATTGTTGACGAGCGGATAGGCGAACGCCACTAACGCTGTTCCCATTTGTTACCACACACCTCTGCTTAACAAGGAGCCTTTTTCTCTGTGCATGTAGATCTCTTTCCGTTGCTTAGCTTGTAAACTACCGCGAGGTCTTTTTGAGACTGTTAACCTTGATAATTCGCCCTCGCTGCAAGCTTCCCCGTTCATCTTGCGTTAGAACAATCAGCGATTGATATAAGTTCATCAAACCTTTAGACTTGCGCTACCCGCGCCCATCTTTAACTTTAACTTCTGACCATATTATCATATTTCTATTTATCTGCTTTCCAACCTTGCAAGCTGGATCAACCGATAGAAGCAACTTCCGGTAAAAGACGAACTGTCTTAGGCCGCTGTTTAGCATTTCTGGAGATGTAGTAATTTTGGATTAATGTGTGAACATTGTTAGAAACGAGGGTGTAAATAGGATGTCCGGAAAATGCGTATACCATTTAACGGGTCGTAGCCCTCTGATTTTCAGGTGTGATTAATTGGAAATGATGATTGACCTAGAACGTTGGTATAAGTATGAAAACGTGGAACAACTACAAAGACAATAGTTCAGAGAATTTTAGGCACATCTGTTTATGCGATTTACAACTAATCAAACTGAAGCTAAATTTTAAACGAATGAAACGAATTATGATTTTTATAAATACTGCTTCGGAAAACTAAGAGCATTAAATGACACGGTTTATGTACCTAACTACATTTACTAGGCAATCATAAGTTCATATGTCACGCAAGAGCATCATGTAAGCTTACGAGAAGTTACAGCGTGATGCGTCATCTTAAGCAAAGTGCAGTAGCTGCTGCCAATTACTTAAAATCATTTCAAGAACCTGTTTTACCACGCATGCCGTAGGGTCTTTGTGAAGATAGCGGATTTTATTTAGAACAAGATAGAGCACCTGCGCACAACTGTCGTGATCGGGCATCGCCAGAGCATCTCTTGATAAAAACCTTCCAAATAAATCGATTGGATAAAAAGATTAGATATAATCCTTCGCCCGTTTCGAAGACCTGACGCCATGGGAGTTTTTCCTGTGAAATTACCCTAAGGATAAAAGGACCTGGAAGATTCGAGGGTCGATACTGCGTAAGCATGCGCCATAACACCAAGTGAAATCTTTATCGAAGTTTGTGAATCAATAACCCGTTGCTGTCTACAATGCAGTTTACATTTGAACGAAATAATAACCATTTTAAGCGTCAGCCGTACGAGGAAAACATATATTTCATGTAGTCATTTACCAGTTCATACATGGTTTATATGTAAATAAAAACCGAAGCTCTTACTGCCTGAATTGTGGATACGACACACCCTGTATATACATATACATTTCTTTATAGGTATATATTTCATGTGGTTGTACTAAAGAAGACTGTGTGTCCTGACCTTAACGTGCCATGTTTACAACATATCTGATGCTAGTTAGTTCGACGCTGAGAATCGTGCATCATTCTCATTTTGTAATCTTGTTGAGATGCGGTCTTAAGGGAAGCAGAAAAGTCGACGATATATTGCGTGGTGCACAGTTCTAATGGGAAAAGAACCTGGCAATCTTTGTAGAACGTACTCGTCATGTGAAATTCATGTGCCTGATCACACAATCAGAAATGTTTGTGGCTTAATATCGAATCGTAGCGCAGAATAGTTATGATCTCAGTGTGAACAGCGAGTCATAACAGGACGTCAAACGATTTAATTTACTGGTCAGTTTCTGATTGTGATTTGAAAAATTCATCTCCATTCAATGTAGTTCCTACAAGTTCGTTCAATTACTCCAAGTTATTCTAGTACTTATGAGAAATCTATTTTTTGCGTACCCTTTTTTGTCTATATATCTGATGTTCTAGTGCTTATGACCGCCCTTATTAGGTAGGGGTCCACTTTTTTATTCTACTCCTTCGCGTCATAGTCAGCTCAACTTTCTGCAGAACTGCGCTATCGTTGGCGCGCTTGCACTTCGTTCTCTTCGCTCCTTCGTTCTGCTGCGTCCTGGTCTCTGGCTTCAAGCAAATGTAAAGCGGTTACTGGCCAGTTCTTCGTAAAGCGTACGTAGAAGCAGCTTCCGACACCCGCACACCCGCACACGCATGGACAGACAAGCAATCTTACGTAGCGACAAGCAGAGAGGAGCGGTAAGGCGCCGTCATTCGTTATCTGCCGCACACACTCTTTTCTATTCTTCTCATTCGCACTCATCCTTCGTTCGTCGCTCGCGTGCTTCGAACGATTCTTTGTTCCAAACGAATAGCAGACGACAACGACAACGATATCGGCCCCGTGCGTAGCGCCACCATCAGTAGCGACACTAGCGGCTGTGGATGAACCGACGAACAGTATCCGTCCACTAGATTACCCGACTACTGCCTTGGCACTGCAACTACAACCCAGTCGACAAGAGCAACCACTACTATGTGGTATTACTATTACCTGCCGCAGCAGTTAACAGCGAGGGGTGGAAGAGAGTATAATAATGACTTAGGCTGAGAGTATATTTGAGTGTGCGATAGAGTGAAAGAGCGCGGAGGGGCAAGGAGTAGGAAAAACTCCTTCTGGTGGTGTTAATGGGGCCCCAATACAATTACGGCTCAGGGTGCTGTCTTGTTTTGTGGCCACCTGTTCTGGAGGACTCCACCGCTGCCGCCGCACCCATGGCAAGCAGGTAGGCAAGTAACTACCGCCTGGCTAGCCGAGCGACTCGGTGATCAGCGAAGCCGCCACTTACTACTTCGTTTCTATTCCCTCAGGATTCGTTATCTTACTTCAGTCCGTCTGCTGCTGCTCTTGCTATGCAACGTGGTCCTCGTTGATGTCCCTTCTACCATTTTAGTTTTTTGCCGCTCAAAAAACGATAAAATCATCATTCGCAGCGACGCACGTCCTGGTGGTCGTCGTCATCATCATCAACAATAAAGTTGTTCTTAGCAGAAAAAGTAGTTCTCACATCTTGTTTAGTTTGTTGAACAGCGCAGGTCGATTAGGACCAAGCCTCAAAAGGTCAAAAGTGGGACACCGTTATTGTATTATTGCTCACCGTTTAAGGGCGCGTTTGACACACGCAGGGTGATTATGAAGCCCATTCGTTATCAGACGAGGCAGCTACCATAACAAGCCACGACAAGCTATACGTTTTCTAGATTCGAAAACGATGATCGATGACTTCCTGAAGGAAACCGGCGCACAAGAATCAAGCTGGGTGGCTAGTTACATGCATCGAAAAAGTAAATGTTCGCTTGTGCTACAAATGCTTAGTGTACATTTTTTACCCAGTTCAAATCTGCATTTTGCACGAAGAAATTAATTCTCTAAAATCATTTTACACATTTTTATCGCTACACATATTGATAATATGCACCTTTCGTTACTATATACCTTGTACGGAGGTAACCAAAACATATTAAAACGAAAATGATGCTGGGAATATGATCGTTGATGGGATACTTACTTGGTTGCAGGCTGACGAGGTAGACTGTCGCTCCGCAACATCTTCACTCTCACTGTCACCCCTTTAATCATTGCAAAAGCAGAGAAGCGTCACAGGCGAGCCACTTTTGCTGTTGATGCAACCGGTATAAATCTTTGGCCACAGCAGCGAAAAAACGAGCTACTCGATCAGACCGGACGCTTGAAGGACCGACTCCAGACCTTACTATCGATCAGCGTTTGATGAGTGGGAACACATTGTTGGAGTGACGGGTAATATTGTGCGTCAGCCTCATTTACATCCCCATCTTGGGACTTTTTCAAATACGTGCAGGCGTCTAGATATGAGCTAACCGACGACTGAAGATCGCGGTGGCCGCTGAGTCTCACTCATGTCAATTCACTATTAGCACAGACACTGGTAATGAAAAGAGTGACATCAGGATCGCTGCGCCAAACTAGCGACAACAACAAAAGCCAGCGCAAGTGACACAATTATTACTTTGTTAGGTCATCAACGGTCATCCTGGACCGAAATAGCATAATAGTAATTATACTAGAAAAAACATGTCTTTTGCCGGTAACCTCCTTACGCCGTTCGTTGGAGCCAAAGCTCCAGGAACCCGAACTGGAAGCCATCGCACACCCCCAACCGGCTAAACAAAAGCAATGTAATTACACAAGCCACCACACGCAAACCCAGAGCTATGTCCTCGTCCTACTTAGGACAAGCATATTATAACATGAATCGTGTGCAACTAATAGCTAATGTGTAATCTATTTTTACCCATTCTTCAGCCACATGTCTAACAGTTGTATATCTATAATGAATAACTGAATTTTTTCTATTAATGCTCGAACATAAATAGAGCATTACCGTCCATTATCGATTTAAATGTTAGACAATTATTACCATTAGCTAGCAGCAGCGAAAATGATGTGGAAATCCTGTTGTGTAAAAGAATTCGAGCCTTCCCTTAGCCATATGAAAGCAATTCGTAAATAAGAAATAAGAGTTATACACACAGGCACGCTTTTGTCGCTTAATCTTATTCAGTACAGGCGGATTAAATCATTTTAATTCAAGAGCGAGATGTATTAACAACATTTACTATCAGTCGGAAAAGGTTTTTCTTCGCAGCTGCTTTTGCGGAGACAGTTCCTTCAATTATAGGCCCTAATAGGCCTTTCCTTGCTACAACCAAAAAAACCTCTTTTTCAAAAACATGCAGATCTCAAGAGCGATAATAATGGTTTTGTCTTTTCCTATTAGCCTGTAAGTGGATCAATCAATCAATTAAAATGGTCGTACTTGTCGTGTTATGCGTATTTGCGCCGGCGCAGATCAGAACGATAGGCATAACCAGTCTTCTAAAGAAATTATTTTCTACGCTTTGTTTTGGGGACGTCGATGGTTCGCGAAACAGTAATGTTTACACAAAATGTGACATGTTCAGACAAGTTAAATAGGAACTTAAAAGTTTTTTTCATCCAACAAAACCAAGCTAGCTACTTGTCTGAGAGAATACAAAGCGCACACGCCGCATACCTTTAAGTTTCGGGTTTTACGTCGTTAGCCATTGCATCAGATGGCCAGCTTTGGGCCCTGTGTTTATACCCGGCTTCAAACCCAACAGGCAGATACGCTATCCATTAAGCTATCACTGAGTGTCACCGATCTACCAAGCGCTAGCCTCGTTCAATGTGCAAAAGAGTCAACGTACATCTTACAACGACGATGTATATCCAGAGAAGCGATTTCACACACCCCAAAGATCGAGTAGAATAGATGATGGTACTAATCAAGAGAGCATAAAAAGACATACCAGCTTGAGGGGAGCTTTCCGTCCGAAAATACAATTTAAGCGAAGACCCTACACTCTTGTAGGTGATTAGTATTATTTTGTTAGATGTTCACAGTAGCAGTACAAAAATATACAGATAAACACAAACAATCGCATTCTCTCAACGTGCCCAAAAGCCAACAGCGCATTATGCGGCCGTCCCTAGCGGCCCACCTGGCCACGATAGATGCGTCGCCGATCTGTAAATTTAATGAGAGGCAGCGCTGGAATAAGGAACAAAATCATCCGCATTGTTCCAACGTATGTTTGTTGTCATACTTTCTTCCTATGTACCTCGTAGCAGCTTTGCTTTGAAAAGGTAAGATCCATTTACTTAGGCTCACCCAAGCTCTTGGATGCAAGTGGACTTTAATAACAAATCTAGTATGTTCGTAGCCCGTCCTTCTGCTTTTCAATACCATGTATACGTGCCACCATGTTACCACCAGAAACAATGTTACCTCTTATTAACAAACCTCGTTTTAACATATTTACAATAAATGGCTATATGTCCGAATGATCATACATGCATAACGGTTCTCACATGGTATGCACATAGAAGGAAACCAATTTTTTCCGTCTTCTAAAAGAAATACTGAAGGTTCGGAAGTTAACAATATCAATAATGCAGGTTTCTTTTATGGCAGCTTCTCGTTTCATCCAGTTTTTCGCAGACAATTCATCCATGGCACAAATTTTTTCCTGAAATTTGTCCATCATTTACGTTGTCGTAGTACAGGTTGTTCTTTGAACACTTCGATAAAACTAGCGGAAAAAGAGCGAAGGTTTGATATATAATCTGGGGAAGGGGGAAACGCATTCGACGCCACCTCGCCTGAAGATCGGCTCTTCACCGAAGTGATCCTTTAGTAATGCAGTCACTTTATTAGTAATGTGGAGGGTAGACTATCCTGTTACTACTACGTGTCCAGATTTTAGATCGCAAAAAAAGCCTGCGAATATTTTAGAATTTTGTTGAAAAAGGGGGCCAATGATGTCTTCGACCTACACATGTAGTGTCAGTGTCTTTTTTTTATGTGATCTTTTTGCGGATAGCCGGGAAATTCTCGTTCAGCGGAAAGTCGCGGACTGTAAGCCAGCTTAAAAAATATCTGTGTCGTAATTTCGGAGAGACAGCTAATATAGAAGAACGGGGGCAAAAGACTAAATAAAACGGATATTTGCCTTGATGTTTTGGTAATGTCTTAAGTTTGTAAGGTCTGTGGCAAAAAAAAATAGCTATATACTAGCTATATACTCACTTGGCTTTTTGTTGGCGTTACTTTGAAATTGCTCTTAGACAGCTCCTTTGGTTTCGTCTTCAGCATCCTGGATTACCGTTAACAATATGCAGCACTAAAAAACAGGTACACATCATCAGGGCTTATTGAAGGGCCTTAGCTACTGACCAGACTAACGCGCAAAGGAAACATCCAATCCACAACGAAGAACCTATTACTTTCAAACCAGCAGTCAACAATTCTCTGGCAAGATTTCTCAAACTCTCAAGTTAGAATGACCGAAGATACTAGTGCGGAATGAACAGAGGACCTGTTATGACGCATAGCGTGACACTGTTGCGGCACGCAGGCAGACAGGCGATATGCCCTGACCAGCAATCGCGGCCTGCAGGACGGAGCGAACTACACTGCACGCAAAGCACAGGAGCACACGGAAGCTCTAAAGGAGGAAAAAAGGACTTCATCTCGGAAGCGGAAACTTGTGGTCTTCTGTCATTGTAGAATGAACGTATTGGCTGCGTTAGACAAGTAAAGTTGATTTATTCAGCACTAAAAGTTTTCTCTTGTAGAAATTAATGTTACTACTATATTAACGGCGGAATTTCTGTAGCAGAAGCAGAACTTCATGCAAGGTTGTCTTTTATCACAATAGCTTATTATGTCAAAAAACAACACTTACGACACTAATTATGATTATGAAATGTAAACTTTGTCCTCAAATTCGAAGCCTTATGTTTTTAAGAAAGGCTTTTAATTATTTTTAAGAATGTTTTTCTTTTGCACTGTGTAATCACTCACCATCATTGGATACGATTAAACACTGCTTTATATGTTCGGTGTGCTGTTTCTGTATTGAGAGTTATGTTTAGCATAATTTACCGCATCGACCCTATTTTAAAGCCAATATGCGGGAATCAAGAAGTTCATTGAAATGGCAATGTAATAACCAGCCCCAATCGGGCTAGCGGATGCCTGATTTTCTTTTCGCATAATATACGCAATATCACTTTGTACCCAAACGTTCTAACAACTTAATTTACAGAGAACGAGACAACTAGAGTAGTTTTAGTGTATAATTACTGTAATAATTAGTAGCAGAAAAACATCTTAGATCTAGAATACTACGTTCAACATAATTAGGAACACAGGTCACATTACTGAGAAATGAAGCCGCCCAGAGCAACGACGCCCTTGTTGCCAATGGGAGTAATAATAATAACAACACGTTAACCATTACCGCAACAATAATGACGACAGCATAATCACTTACGGCGGGGAACCTTTTGACGGTCAACAGCATTGCCGCCTTCGGTGCAGCAGTAGCGGCAGCCGCAAGCATTACCGTGCTATTTCTTAGACGGCCGCTAATCGACGCCTGCCCACTTCTACTGGGCCGACTGTCAGTGGCGCCACCACCGGCCGTCCTTGACAATCATCAGCATCGCCACAAAAATAACAACAAAAAACAATATTGCCACCATTGCGTTGAATTCTGCCACTGCTCCTCTAGCAGCCTTCGGATTGACATAAAAAATTGAACCACCGAAATAAGTACCCAAGAATAAACAAGGTTATTTCTCGCATTTTCTGCCAGTCAATATGGTGCGTATGTTTATGGAATCCTAAAACAACACATGTATCTGTGTCGCAAAGTGAACGGCCATTCACTTTAACGAATACCAAAATTCGCTGAAGGGCATTGAAAAGCTAATAAAGACTTTACATATTTTCGAAATTATAGAAAAATTTCGAAATCGACGCTACGCTTCTTCGCAAATATTTCACTGTCTACTTTTCTAAAGACTATCAATTGTTTACATGAGCTTTGTAAGAAGTCCTAATCTTTTTTTTTGTAAATTTGTAAAAGATAAATTCTAATTTGTAAAATAATGATCGGGTATTGAATTAGCAGACTGTCTGAATGTTGGTTTCATTAGACGCAAAATTACCCATAGTAACTCATCATAACGCAGCCAACAAATTCAAATAAGTGGACCGCGGGGTCCGAATCGGGACTCCCTGATGGCTATCCCGAGGGTTGTTCTATCTATTAGAGATCAGACTATATTCGTTATAAGCGCTGCCTTTTTTGTTGGCCTGCGATTGGGTAGCGAGCAATAAATTAGAGAACATCAAATCCGTCGTTTGCTTAGCTTACCAACTCTCCGAGTGGATTCGAACCGTAAACATTTACTTACTATCAACAATTGGTACTGCAGATTGTAACAAAGTTCATTTGTAGGTTCGTACAAGCGATCCATCAGCGAGAAACATCGAAGTACGCTCGAGCCGATGTAGATATACGTACAGCCTATACGTACATGTGTCCACATTGTTCAAAAGATCGGTAAAAAATGATTCTATTTAATCACGAGGCTTGTGTTGTTGCGTTCCATTGCTATCTAATTCATTTATGAAAAGAGTGAACTTCAACAGTAAGACACCACCTTATGGTGGGATTTAGGTCAGAGGAAATAGGAGACAACCCCCAAGCGGCAGTGCGTTGCCAAACCAACTCGAAAAATTCAATAAGAACAATAATCTATACAAGCATATCTTCGCGCCGTGTTAGCTCTCACTTTTGCCGTCCTGGCCATATACTTCCATGTGTGAAAAATTAGTTAAAATATTGTTCCTATGCAAGTTATTTTTTGTAAGTTTTCTTGTAACTTCTTGGCGACGACAGCACGAGTGTAGCTCAACTTTCGAGTTCGAAGTGCACGTCGATATGCCAAAGATGGTTCATCGTGATGGACGATTTAACGCAGGTATTGATGGCTTGGTTACTTTGAATAGGATTATCATTGATATGTTGTATTTGTTGGCCTTGATTTTTTCAACTTTGACTTATATGAACTTTCACTATCAGGTGAGTTCACTCACCATTTATGGCTATCTTGTATAGAACGGATTCACTGCAGCGATAAGAAGTACATAGTGAATTTATGCGTTTATTTAGATTTTAAGGATTGTTCTATTGAACACTTTTTCCCCGGCGATCGAGTACTACTTTGAAGTAGTATGTACTCTTTGAATTGCCATAGGCAGGTATTTTTCCAGCTATTGCGTTGGTCAACTCTGATCTGTCCTTTTCGTCTACGTATGTAAAGACGTTTTTAACTTCCGATGTAAAGGTGCTACATTACAAATGTGTCGAAGATAATTGAAATAATCATCAAACTACTCGTTGAAAAAGGCTGTTATCTATATATTTCGGACGAGTAAAATACAAGCGAGCGCATGCTGTCAGCTTGAAAGGTTTAGGTGAAACTGATTTGTTGTTGGCTTGTTCCAGTTCTTCCTTCCGACTTATTACTACTTAAGGCGGATTCTTCGACTTAATGAACTTGTGCTAGGCTTCGTGTGGGATGGCATAACATGCCCCATCACTGTGATGACCCAGCAACCAATCGGCCGTACACTCGATTGGATTGGAGCCGAGTTGAGGGCCTGAAAGTGGGAAAGGGCTGACAGTAAGGGCGGCCGTCACCGCCGCCGCCGCCGCCGCCGCCACTACCACAACCGTTTCTTCTTGCTCCTCCACCTCCTTCTTTTCTAACGCTGCGTTTCTAACGCTCCACGTTGGACATAGCTAACGGTGCTGGCAGAGCAGCGGCCGGCATACATCCGCTCGCTACTGCTGCGGCTGCCGAAGCGTCTTCGAGAGACAAAAAAAAAAGCCAGAAAGAGAGCACTGCTGCTGCTGGTAAGAAAGAACAAAGGGCAAGAATACGGACTGGAGGAGGATAACAATCTGGAAAAAAAAAGTCTATTGAATTAGCAGTGGGACGTTGATTGTTGAGGCTTAGGAAAATGAAAAATAGGTGAAAGAAAATGGGTTTGAGGTGACAGAAAGGAGGCGTTTTTGGCGGTTATTTCGTATTTCATCGTTTACTTCTCTCTCAGTATTTACTTCGAAAAAACTGGCCGTTGCCAGTGTTGCCACTACTGTTGATGTTGTTGTTGTGGTTTAAATAGTAGTGCGCCTGCGCTGAACCGCCCTCTGACTGGCGAAGGCGCCGCCCACGCCCGCACTGCGCACTCCTTAATAACATCTGTTTCATTCCTTCACTTATCGGACAAACGCCATATTACAGAGATTCTAGACACTACTCGCATATCCACCTAACCATCAATCGTCTCAGGCAGACAAACCTAGGTATACCGTCATCACCATAATGGTCATGATGACGAGGTTTACATCAGCAATCATCGTCGAAAATAATCATGATGATGATAGTCGTGGTGAGCTCTCATTGTCAACTTTTTCGGCCAACGTCATATACCTTCAATTTGATCTCTTTGGGTTTCTATTACTCAAACTGACTGTCGCCGCTACATGTGAATGCTACCATATAGTGGAATAAGCCACACCTGCATTTGCAACAATAGATAATCAATTAGTTTGTGATCAGTGCTGACAGTGCTTTACCATGGCAACGGCCGATCACGCAAGCAACCTATGCTTACTTGCCAAGCAAGGGACAAAGGCAGGTCCGTGCGGGTTACTAGGGATCGTGCAGTGGAACTGCGGGGGCTCCAATATACTAACGTTACCCGCATGAAACGCCTCGGATGACATCGTAATCCTGATCGAAACCTAGGTAACTGACCTTTTGGAGCTTGCAAGTTATTACTCCGTACGCTGCTTTGCTTATAGGGACTCGACCTTCTTTGTGGCAGAATACTAGTCTTTTACAATCACCGGGTCAAAGAGCTCACAGTACATTTAACTGAGGACAGCGTAGTCGCGTCGCCGAACCCGGGATAAAACGTACGCCTAGAGGCTAACGAACCAACTTTGACATTGGCTCGTCAATGGTATCTTTAGCCTACATCTATTGTGGTGACCGGAAGCATCAATACTTAATCAGGCCGTACGGTAGCGTTCGACACACGCTAAATGACCAATACTGCTGGATCCGACAACAATTCGAACTTGACGCTAACGTTCTCTGGCCGAGTAAAGAACCCCGTAATAGATGTCTTAACCACGAATTTTAGTAGAGAGAGGATCAATCCGATCTTCGGGTAAATAATTTGTCCATCAAGAGAAATCGGCTGTTTGTCCCACGTGTGTTTGTTGTAATGTCCGCTACAGGTTAAACTACCCCTCAACGGACCAATCAGCTCGTTGCAGCGCACAGGAAGCACCAATAACAAGAGAACCAATAATCTTGGAACAGGAATTCCCAGTTTACGAACTAACGCGGGCAACATTCAAGTAGGGCAACTGGGTCAAGTGAGGTATGGAACGAACGCCTCAAGAACCCGCTAATTCTGTCAGTCTGCTGGGTAGCGTTATTAAGCGAATGTCTTCGCTCGGGAACTTTAACAGTCCAATAAAATGGCTCTGTTTTATATGTCGTCCCTAAAGGCCAACAAGGGCACACACAGCAAACGCCACGGTGTGGTATCGTAAAGGGCAGTGTACACAACATGCGTATGCTTTTCTCCCATCTCCTAGCACGACGAGAGCAATGCGCATTTAGAAAAGAACGCTCATTATCCGCGGCATGTAAGAGTTTCAATCAAAGAGCAAACAACTGATTGGGATCGCGTGTCAATTCACGTCTGCTGCATTTGTGACTTTAAGGCAGCACTTGGCTCTGTCTCAAGAGAGGCAGCATTAACAATTCGACAAGGATCGGGCTGACCGCTAGTGGGTCTAACAGTGAGAGAGTTGCTATCAAACCATTGGGTCGGCCGAGGGACACAAACTAAGCTTTCTTCTGTTCTCTCTTCTGCTAGAGTACCTAGCCGAAAAAAGTTCGCGCCTTCAAAATGTTCCCATATACACACGACTTAGTCGTCTATGGAAATAACCGATTCCAGGTACAACCTTCGAGCTTGGTTTAACGATGGGTTTCACATACGTTACCATATTAGGCCTCTAGAATACGTCAACGAGCTCCCGCACATCTAAAACTGCTTGCGCCGCATAGAGCGCGCAGCTTCACATCGCACATAGATGAAAGCTGCACAAAAGCATTGTTAACAGAGTTACCAAAACTTGTTGTTTATCTCAACGACATCAAAATCACCCCAGCGCCACCAGTTGAAATCGACGTAATGTAGTAACGATCGTAGGACAACGAGCAGCTAGATAGGCTGAGAAGGTCGTTCCGAAGTACGAAGTAGACTCGCGTGTCCGCTTGCCGAGAGGCCGTTCTTCGCCAAAGAACTTAACATACGCTTCAAGCTTTCGCAAAGTCACACTTTTACGAAAATCTCGCTAATTAACAATGGAAATTTATGGAAATTGGCAACGATTTCTGCAGCAGTGGAACGACACATAGAAAGAACGGTTTGGCCGTCAAGCGCTTTGTCATGTCAGACTTTTACAAACCCAATAGAAGCTACGTCCGCAAAAATGTAGATAATGTCTCCGATATACATCATGCTGTTCGCCGGTAACATGTGCCGCCGGTACATTCTCTTTTTGAAGCTCATTATTATAAACTCTATGCAATCTTGTATTACTTTAGTCATGTATATGGATCTAATTGTAGTTATTCTATATATATTGTAAGTCGTTAAGAGCCATTCTATAGAAGCGAATAGAAATTGCTTTGGCAGAGCGTTACAGTGACTCCCATCGATTTCTGAACCGACAAAATGGCGTAAAAAGTCGCTTAAAAAGAAGCCTCCACACCGTTAATTATACCTCGCATAAACGGCATGAATAGCACTATGGATAGCATTATCTCCTGTTTTGCTACGTCAGTAACCCAATTATATTTAAATGACTTAGTCTCTATTTTCTATTACCAATCTCGACCAAACGATCACCGTCTACTATCTACTGAGGTTTGAAAGTTCCATTCTCTAGCAATTTTTTCCTTACCATATTTGCGGCTGTATTAATATCTGCTCGTTACGCCCGTACTAATAAAGCTACGTACATGATACAATGATGACACGATAAAGGAAATACATTAAAATCATTTGTCAGCTTGTTTCACACCGTCCTTTTACGTGCCGGGCCTAAAAATGTTTTTTTTTTGGAAATTTTTGGAACAATAAAGGCGGCCTACATGCTGATTTGTTTCAATTCAGCGGGCTCTGCTGTTTCACTTGCAGCGGATGTAAATAGTTATTTTGCCCTTGACAATAGGACAACTAGGATTATGTGAAATGGCCTGACAAGGACCCTACAAGTGAGCGGGCGTCTCATGCTATCTGTTTAAGAGGAAAGCTGCTTAAGTATTTTACGTGTTTGGAACGTGTGCCACTTCAAACCACCTTTTCCTCTCCAACGTGGACAACTTACACGATACTCACTGTTCAAAGCTGAGTTACTGTCATGCCATACTTCTACATTCACTGTTACTTTAAGCAATTGCTAGTTAGATTTTTATACGTTATTTAGAGAATTTCGATTACCCCTCCTCAAGCTATATTTACTATAATCGGGATGTTATTTATCTTCTTGGCCACTTCCCATTGCGAAACAGTCTTCCACCTACCGTCTCAACGTGGTGCGATCAACAACTAACCATTCGTTAGTAGAAGTCTCATTCGCAGTATACGTCCCTATTGACAACAAAGTTGAAGTATCAATAGAAGGTGTGTGAAATAGATGCGCGTATATCTATTAAAAACGTGTTCGTTACGGGATGTTAACATAGCTCTAGCATCACCATATTACACTGACGACTGACGCAAAGCCTTCCGGCGGCCCACAAAGTACCGAGTACTTCGATTACCGGGGCCACAACAGGGTCAGCCTCAAATATCGGTAGTTAAATAAATTCACTCAAATAGAAATGAACGAACGTAAGGCACCAGCTGTCAGTATCGTTACATGTTAGGTCATAGACACCAATTAGCTACAAAACGTAAAATGCACGTGTCGAATAATTTATGCAGATGCAACATCCTATATAAAAGAGGTAAATGTGTGCTTTTCAATAACGAGGAACTGATCCATCCATTGACAGGCACAGGTCCTCGTGCAACCTGCGTGCGCGCAGTTAACCACTTAGGCCACGTCAAGCAATAAATGGGAATCTGTGTCACTTGTTGTCAAATCTGTATTCCGCTCTAATCGCAGTACTGGCTGAAGGCTAGCAAATCACATTGAAGAAGGTGGCCGGCACTTGTGCTTATATACGGCACGCAGCAGCAGTAGCACTAGCAGCTATCGCGGTTGCAGTCCCTATAGAATAGTAAAGCTAAGACGAAGGGTAGCAAAACGAATCAAAGCTGGTAGCGTGACTCTGAGGACTCTGTGTGGGTTTAGGCATTCAGAGCAAATCTCTCGTCGCGCAGCAAAGGAAGATCGGGCCTGATTGAGTACGAAGGTATTCCAGACTTCTTCTGTTTCATCTCTCTTCGCTGGGCAACCGAACCACGAACACCGGTCGCTGACCCCTATATTCTGCTACGCTAAGCACTCATCGACTAAGTGATCTCCTCCCAACTTTGCCATATCAGCATTGTTCGAGGTACGCAAGGAAACGTTACAGAGATCCTCTTAATAATCGCAGTATACTCAAATTTCAACGTTACGCTCTGAAGCGATACAACAACCGTATGTTTCAATGTAGGTGATCAGGAATACTTTATTAAATTATCAAGTTTGGATGATCCTCCATGTCGCTTCATCTTACATAATCCGTCGGAAATTAAATACTATTAAATTATACTAAATTATGTATATATTATTAAATACTATACTAAAGGTAATGAAAGTTAACTTTGTCACACGTAACTTACACAACTGAGTTCAATGTTCGAACGGCAATAGCGTCAGTTATCCAATATCATCCATAGGGTCAATGTAATACATTCGTACGACATTCGAGTGAACTTTTTTTGGGGCAATTATATTGTATCCTTTGTGTTTTGCACCGTTAGTAATATCGGATAGATACATACATGTCATTTACTCTGTCCTTTCTGGTACTGATTTTCAGGGATATAGGTCGTCCACTTTGCACACAGCCCAAGTTGACATAAAGCGTTAAGGGCCATGTTTGACTATAGTACTCTGTCTGTTAAACAGCCGTATGCCCCACTAGCAGCACTGCGTATAATTAGGTAATAATACATTTAGATCACATTCACTCTGGCGCCTGGATTGGCAATTGACGTTCGGCCTTTGAACTTCACAGTAGTAATTATCTCGGATAGCTAACCTGACTCGTATAGATGTTTAGGTGAAGGCATTCAGATTAAAGCATTACAGGCATATTTTTAAATAAGTCTTATTATTAATATTTAAGAAAATCTTACCTAAATTTCTTATCTTACCGAATGTCTCAATCATACGGAACACACACACATATATACTACCAAACTAGTAAAACTTCACTAATGTTGCCTATGTCGCAATTTTTAGGCGCAAGCATCTGTTTACAACAAAGCTTCAGGAACCCTAATTTTAAAAAAACTGTTATTAGTCCATGCAAACGCACGTTGACGAATCGAATTTTTTTTTTATAACAAACCAAGCTTAATATATCGATAGTTCAAGTTCGAATCTGATCACTGTTCGCGGCTATTTGATTACTTAGAACAAAGTATATCATTATTAATGTAAATGATACCTAATTTAAAGCTCTAAAAACTCTACATTTTCATGTAAAACAGAGCACAACTACCGCCGACCGGCGAAGAAGCGTCTTGGCACTGTCACAGACGTTTCTTGGTCAGGAAACCACAAGAATGAAGCAACGAAGAACACAACAAAAAAGACTCAGGAAGAGGAATGTGAACCTTTTTCCTTTACTCGTTCCTAGCCTTCGTTGTTTCGTTTGCCGTTCCCATTTTAGCTGCTAGTGATTAGGAAGCAGCATCTAAGAGGTTTGCCTGTTGGAGGAACAACGAAACTGCCTGAATATGCTGCTGCTTTTAGAAATAATAGCGATGAAGGGAGTTATGAGATCGAACGAGACTGACCATGAGAGCCTTCGCGAATCTCTTTGCACCTTTCGACGTCTGCGCCAAGCCTGTTATTAAAGCACATTCGAGCTTCGTACCAACCGCCACCCTTTGGCAAACGTCCGCCGATCCTTTCGTACAGCTATTTTAACCACGATCACTATTATTACTATTGTGATTATTGCTATCTCTCAGTTATTGGTAATAGTGAGATGAGCAGTGGTGCGCTAGTGCTTTAGACGAGGGAATCTGAAAATAAATTGAGACGATTCGACTATTTTTTTTTTCTTAATGTTTTTAATTCTTAAAAAAGCGTGAGCTGTACGGTAAGCTGCACGACGGCCCCGTTTAAGTGTTTAGAAAGGACACTTGAAGTAATGTTCGTTGGAATAACGAAAGCATATGACATCACACAGCCAGAAGCTATAGAAATATGACTGCTTGTCATGCAGGTCAAACTCATATTAATGTATGGTTTTTTTGGCATCATTTTGTAGACGTAAAGGTGGCAATTGTGTGCTGGTTGTAGAAAACTTTGTATAACCTGACGAGTATTGATTAAATGAGCAGAACTTGGCATTAGGATCTGGCCAGTGCTAGCATTATATATATATATATATATTAACGGAAATATTAGTTAAAATTTAATGAAGTTAATCGATGCCGCCCGAAAGTCGAGTACCGACGACCGTTCTATTTTGGTTAGATCGCTAGAAAGTCTTCGATCCTTGTTTAACGAAAAGGCATGTACTCTATGCAAAAATCAACCACCAAAAGTCTCGCTTACTGGTTAGGATTCAGAGGACGTGCCTATGGTGGGTGAAAGAAATTTTTTAAGCAATGTTTATATTCTAGGACTGGTCCAAAGAAGTGAATATGTTGCCGCCATCTTTCTTCTAGAGAAGCTGACGCATCACTGAGAAAGTTCAGCTGTTTTTGATCTTAAACAGCTAAAATACGTGCATTTCTACGCTATACGTCGTCCACAAAGACAGTCCATCTACTCGTCGTAACCGATTAGTGCAGGGTTAACTGCTTGAGAATCTGAACAAGGCCAGAGCGAGCGCAAGTGGCCACCGATGGGCCCAGCTGTAAGTCCGCTTCATTATTTCAGTTAATGGGTTAGTGAGCGACGAAGAGTCCAACAAGTCTTGACACGCCAATATTGGCTAGCTTATTCTTTTCTATTAAGAGGACTTCCGCGCATTGGGACACATTGACACGAGCTTGCCCCCCTATTTCAATTCAGGCTTGAAGCTGTAGTTACGGTGAATGATTCTCATCTCGCATAAACGTAACCGCTAGAAGTGAAAGTTCTACAGATGAGACATATGTTCTTGTTCAGATATTGTCTTATCCTGGTTTATTGTTGCGGCGTTTCCAAACTCGAAAATAGATAGTAACATGGATAAAATAAATTAAAATTCAGTCACAGGTTTTGTTAGATGATAATGCATAGAAAAGATGCAGTCATTATCGTAGTATCAACATAGTAACGTTATGTATCTTTTGAAAGTGAAATACATATAGACAGGCTATATCCTGCATAATAGAAAGTGCAAAGTTTGCTATCTCCACTGTCTTTTCAATCGGAATTTTTCATGGCCTCTACCAGTCAACTTCTAGGTCCATGTTACTATCTTTAATTCTTATTCACAAACGTGGTAAGCTTTTGTTTTTCTCAAGTCAAACCTTCATTTCAACTCCTTGATGGATGGCGTCTAGTTAGACTTATTTCTTTCTCTCTGAAGCATGGAGAACCAGAATACGTTTGAGAATCCTGGCTTTGTTCGATCAAGGGCGCGAAGTTGATAGAAAGCAAGTTGGCAGTAAGTTAGTCTCAAACTACTGGTAGTGTATGTCACGCACACAGGGGACTTTCAGATCGAAGAGGGTTCGTGCAGTGTCAAGCGCGAAATGTCTTGGACCATCAAACATTGCTCTGCCAACAAAGTCTTTTGAATACTTTGAGGGTCATGCTCGCCGAAAGCACGCCTGTTAGGTGTAAGCGAAACCTATGAAGCGAGTTTACCACAGCAAACGGATCTTCTTAGGGGAACTTTATCGTCAAGGTCTTTTGCAAATTAACATCAAGCTTCAAGTAAGCAACATGGCCTTACAGGGTGGCTAAAGCTTGTTGGAGATAATATCCGTTAGCGACATACCAAAAAGGATCGTCTGTATCTAGAAGAATTTTACTGACAGCTAATGTTTTTTTAATCTCGCTGGTTACCATAGAGAATAGAAGTGCACTGAGGCTACCGCCCTGAACAGCGTCTATCGTTTGCTGGAAAGGACTTAGGTACGTTACATCATCATAGACATTGCCTTTAGTGTCCATAGATTGCGCTTTTCATTAATCAGATTGCTAACTCAAGTAAGACGATTTTCCGAAAGCCAAGTACACCGTCATAGAAAAGCTATAAATGAGACTTGAAGCTGTTGAACGAGTGGTTAAGCGAGTAGATCTAAAATATCAAAGTTTAGAACCTTCTACCCACCATATAGATACTATTTAAAGCTTAACAAGAAATTAGGATCAAACTGCTACAAGCACAGCAGGTCTGCATATAACTGATTTGATCCTTGAGCATGATGCTTACAAAGCAGGTAATCCTAGTCCTAGCAATAGGTTCACTAAATCATGTTTGACTCGAAGTGCCTTTAATTAAACTTTAATTAACAACCGCAATTATTACCTACCTCTGTTTATTATAGAAAACATTTTTGGAATCCGGCACAAATTCAAAAATTTCAATTTGGTACACCGCATTAGACTCAGCCATGTGTGTTTGTTTAACTTGCTTTTACTATATAGTCAGATCACTGGAGTGTCAGTGATATGCTCTTCATAATTATTGTTTGTAGCAATGTATTTTACGATTGGGGATTTTTAGCTACTATAGGATTTTTGTGCCCTGTTAAGTAATCGCAATAGCTAACTGCGTCACGTATTCGCTTCTAAGCATATAATCCATATGTACGGATCTGTATTACAATAATTACAAAGAGATCACTAACCCCTATTTCTTATTAGTTGAACTATATGTAATTTTTTTCTGCATAAAATCGAAAAAAACCAATCAACCATCCATTACCACTTTTCGAATTCCTGCATTATCTGAGAGTGAGTACGGCTCATTTCATAAACTCTTCAAATCGAATGAGCTGATGTATGACATAGTAATTAGTACCTTCTCCTCACCAACACTCTTTTCTTTAAATTGGATAAATTGTGCGTTCCATCCTCTTTGATTTTCTATAGGCCTGCCTCTTTTGGCTAATCACTCCACTTCGTAGCAGCCTTATTGTTGGTCCTTGTTGGGCTTTTATGTAGTCTATGCACCCCTCGCTACATACCCAGGACCACATACATACTTAACACTTACGACTGCTGGCGTGTTTCTCCATGGAGTTGCCAGGAAGATAGTTACCGGTCCTTGCTGAAGACTTGAGAAATGTATAAGCCTTTTTTGTGTCCTTTGTTTCCTAACTCGAAGAATTGTTCTGCAGTCGTCGGTTCAGTTATGGTGGAATCGTTGAGCAAGCAAAGTTAGCATGCTCCGCATACGTCGCGGACAAATTGCAGGTCTCTCGCAAGTCGGGGAGATAATAAGCATTTGCTATATTAGATTATAATGATTTATGTCTTCTGCGAAAAACAGTATACCTACTAGGAAACTAAATACTATTTATCACAGTAAAAGTTTTATCGTCATCATCCGAAAGATTTAAAGGCTAGGAGCATTTTTGAAACTTATGCTTTAACAGCCATTCAGTTAGTCAATCGATATTCTGTCGAGCACTTTGTTCTGTTACTTCACACATCCTACCTCAGACGGTTGCTATTTGTATGTATAACGGCTAAGTCGCATTACCAGTATAACGCCAACCAGCCGTTAAACGTATTTAAATTGTTTAACAAAGATTACTACAATCTACTACTTACATGCTCACCAAGACAAAATTCAACAAATTGACACAGTCTATGGAGGATTTTTTGAAATCTGTGAAATTCTTAAATAGCAAAAAATACTCTCAATATATTAATGGATTTCTTTAATCGCTGCAATCAGGCAATACCAGGAAACGTGAGCACTATAGCCAAGCATTGTCCGAACTCCAATTTTTTGTCCTATAACGTGCGAGCCTCACTTATATCGTCGTTCTGCTGCACTTTGTACGCGGGGCATTTAGACAAGGACATAATAAAGTAGTAAAAATAGGTATAGTTAATTACTAGACTTAGACGACACTACCGTTGCCTGTTCGCTTCCTGCGTTAGTACATGTAAATACATAATTTTTTACTATTAGCGTATTTCTATTTTCTATTAACGTATAAGGCGATACCGTGTACTTATCCTTGTAGATAAGTACACGGTACCGCCTTATACGTTAACAAGACATGGGGTTTCTAGTATGTCCGTTTGATAGAAATTTTTTAAATCAAGTAAGTTTATAAGTGCGACTTTCGATAACGGATTATATTTGTCTCCTGTTTCGGACTTTCTTACTGATAGGGAGGCAAGACATACTATACAAATTATATGAAGTATGAGGACAGACACCAATATACCTAACGAAAAGATTATCACTTAAATGAATGATTCCTCATACTATTATTCACGTCGTTTTATATAATTTTTCATAAAACGACGCCTAGCCAAAGGCACAATAATTGTAATTGATTGACTGACTGGATGGCTATTAAAAATTAAATTTTAAAAATACTCTTTTAAGTCTTTCGGATGATAACAGCAAAGCTTTTACTGCGATAAATGGTATTTTGTTTTGTAGTAAGTATATGGTTTCCTGCAGACGATATAAATCATTCAATAGCAAATGTTTATTATGCATGAAAGATAAATTTATAAAAGGAAATATGTTTACATGGCTAAACATTGAAAACAGTATCTGTGTGCAATATTTGATGCGTATGAAACACCTTACATTATTGCAATTAGGTAAGTGCTCGTTGTTTTTTTTCGTTCATTTTTTGGCCATTGGGGTAACACACGATAGTTTTTTGTATTTCACATTTAGAAATCGAAAATAGCCATTGATTCAGCTTACGCTACTTAAAAACGCAACTGATTTTTTTTGCACTTTTAAACCGTCTTCTTATGTTCTAATTTCTAATTAAATCTTTATATCATCTGCGTACACCTCGTGTTTATTATCATCTACATTTATTTATTCGCTCCCTTAGCGCTACTTCGAGACTACGAGAAAACGCTGTATAGGCCTTAACCACAAACAATAATGCTATAGAAATTCTAACTCGGGACAAAGGTAGTTACCACGCTAAGCTTTTAAGTACTAACTAAGCTAAAGGCTTTGGGCATAAATTTAATCCTAAACTCAATAACTAATAATTCCAGTTTGTGCAGAGGCAATGGGTAAATCACTCTGAAGGGCTTTATTTGTAACTACTAATGAGAGCCCAATCTTACTAACTCCTACCATTCGACTAGCAGTAATACCGACATTTAACGAAACTATATGGCCGTGAATAGAGAGGGCTATCCACGAAAGTAATGTCTATGCTATTATCGATAACTGTATATTTTCAGTTATCGAACACACTGAACATATCATTCCAAAATAGAACGGTAGTGTTCATGAAGAAAGTTCAAACTTTTTTGTGGATGGAAGATACATTTAAATCTAACGCTTTTTGCTGCAACGAATAATAATCATTGCAAGAGATGTTACTGCTTAATTCAGCTTGATGAACCTTGCCCAGTGTGTTACATAAAGCTCGTAAGCGTATTGAAGAACCGGTGGAAACGTAAATCAATTAAGTAATCTCTCAGTTCAAGCAGTACATTTCAGATTTATACATCAATAATGTTATTTAGAGACGTAACTTCAAACTACTTTAGTTCTAGCTTATAAAAAGTGTGAATGTTTCGATCAGTATCTTCTATTCAGTCTTTATGTAGAACAGGTAATCTTCGTTCCTGTAGTGCAAGGAAATCGATCTGAGTATAGAGGTTTGGAGGATGAATAGTCGACAAAGACGGGCGACAAAATCTGCTGAAGTAACCAGCGGGCGCAATGCGACGGTAATAAACTAGGAAGCAGTTTTTTTTAAAGTATCAACAAGTGGCTAAACTCACAGAGAAAGATAAATCTTTCTCAAACGGCATATAGCTGATTTCAAAATAACAAAATCACCCATTTATTAGATGGTGGCAGGAAAAAAATAAGCTAGAAGATAAAGATATAAGAAGACAAATAAATAAAGTCCATTGTCAAATATTGAATTTGCGTGTTTTATGGTCCTACATAGAACACCAGCCGTTTTAAATTTTATATACATGGTGTCATATTCGGTGAATTGAATGCTATGACCTCCTGATGAAGGTGAGGGCCTTCAATAATTAAACAAGCCAAAGTAGCTACTATTAGTGATCGTGCTCTAATAAAATAAAAGCATTCTGTATCTCAACAGAGTATGCAAATAGAGTTTTATATTCAGTAAACGGAACCACCAACTTTACATAGCGGACTCAGCTCAAGGTTAGTACTTTGGAAAGGAAGACGAAGAAAGCCATGAAAAGCTAAAGTTAAAACTATAATATTATCTATGCGAAGCTATAGTAAATACTCAACGGACTTCTGGAGTGCACCCAGCCAAACGTAAACACCATCAATTGCCCCATCGCCGGACCTAGCCATTACTCTTTCGCAGACACTTTGTCAGCCTGTCCTAATAGAAGGGAATTTGATTGCAGATGTACACCTTTGACCGATCGTCATTGCCCTGAGGCTCTGCAGCATCAAGTCCGTAGTTCTCTTGCAGCTAGCCGGTTACAGTTATTTTGTTTCGTCAATTTTCTCAAGTTAGCATTATACTCCATGAATGAAAGACACTCTGCTGTACCCTCCAGGGAAAAATAGTTATCCAGTGGACTGCGTCGCACATATACACATAGACTTCCATCTACTTAAAATTTAACTTAGAGCGATCACTCTAGCGGGTGATCGCTCTGTTGGGCTGGTCGACAGACACAAATTTGAGAATGTTGAGTCTAAGTCATACTATGTGGCTGACCAATAGATGGTTACATGAAACTAAGTTATGTGACATTAGAGAAAAGAGTCAATAGTAACAAAGTACTATTTACAACGTATAAATAGATAACGGTTATATAGAGGATCTTGCCATACAGAAATGGTATCTTAGTTAAACAGTGTTAGATATATATGGTTTGTTCATATAACTTATATATAGAGTTCGAAAAGTTACTACTGAATTACGGTATGCAGCATCTCCTAACGCATCTAATAGGTGTGATCATACCCCACGTTCCGATTTCCATTCCGGACTTAATAGTTAACGGGCGTGACAATATCAAACTCAACAGGAGAAGATACAATTATATATATATATATAAATACTTATTTACTAGACACTAGATTAGATAAACGTTTAAAGCACCACAATTCGCAGCAGGAGAAAAACATTATTTGTCAGAGAAAGAGTGTGGCAAGCCTCACGCACAAGACAGACCAAAATTTAATTGAAAACAATTAGACGAACAAAAGTGCTAGTAATACAAGGAAAAATGGTACCTCTCAGTAGTATTTTAATACTGACTGCAACGTTAAAAGAACTTAGAACATATTTATGCAAACGGTAAGGATTACATACAGTAGGTTATATTGTAAAAATATTTCGAATTTTTTATAGAATGTATATCGAATTCAATCCAATAACAGAATCCGAACAATAGACCTGGTATAGTAAATAGATCGTTACTTGTGTTCGAGAAAGCGTGAATTGGAGCACTTAATAACCTTTCATACCCGGTAACCTTTAAAGCTGGGCTATTTAACGGCCATGTGTGCCCATCCCAGACCATGTTTTCACTCTGAAGCCGCCAGCCCTGCACTGATTTCTATGGGCTGGGCACATCCTCTGGATTGTCAGCAAATCAGAGGTTATTTCTGTAGTTCATTTTTGTATTAAGAATATAAAGCCAGAGAAAAATCATGGGCAATATACTGCTTCATTTCATACAAAATTAGCAACAGAAATAAAGCATTTTGGTTTTATTGTACTCAAAAAGCATTTATCCGGCTTTTATGATGTATAAGGTGCATCTGAAAGCATTGTACACTCACTAAATACTGTATTCTATTAAGTGCCACCGGTGCTGTAATGTACCACTTCTACATTAAAGGTCTTCATCGAAAGAGATGAGTCGTTCATAATGCATAACTGAACGGCAGCATTTGACTTTGGAGCCCGCACGGATTTTTTTTGCCATGGATTTTCCGCATGTTAGAAGATGCATCTATTTTTCCTGAAACCCCTGGCTCATTTGTGACGTGATCTAGGGCGATCCAAGAAGTTCATTCAATAATTATAAGTAGCGTACTGCCTTAGGATCAGTTACCTACATCCTAAACAGAGTCATCTCTCAAGTGTCTAGATCCCTAACTATAGTATATGCAGGTTATAGAAAAATGTACGATGGAAGACAGCCAAAAAATGTATATTTCCCTAAATCGATTGTTCAAATAGACAACTGCACTAGACTTGAATTTCTCGCTTCGTAACTGTACAACATTGCGCTTCTGGTACAACAATCCGATAAATAGTTAAAAAATTGACGGTAACTAACTAATCTCAGCCAACTGCATCCGTGACTTAACGGTAACCACATCGATCAGTTTTACACACGAAAATCATGTGTGAAATCTTGTACCAGAAGAATGGACATACGTTTATTATTAATAGACCTGACTTGTGTATACGGTTCACTAGTTGTTGCGTGATGTGGATTATAACCTATGCGAATATAGCGAGAAGCGCAGAGCAAAGCAATGATAGGAAGGCTTCTCAAGCACATGCACAAAAGATATTTGTGTATCGCTTTCAGCAATCTCTACTATGACAAAGAGAACAAATAATGTTATGTATTTATTGCGTCACCAAAATTAAACAGAAATAATTATTGTCACGTAGTTCGCATACAGGTATAAACATTGCTTCTGTTTTTCCTTGTTTGATTCTCATTGTTTGATTAAAATTACAACAACATTTGGCAACATGTGGTATTGGAACAAGAAACTTCTGGATACGTATAAAGTTATTTCCGATGTAACGGACGTATAAATTATGTGATTGCAATAAATGTACTTCCGGTCCGCCAAACGTATTTATAAGATACCCTTTCGCCGGCCTGTTATTTGCCAGTTTCCATCTGTCTAACCTTTTTACTGTGACAAATACAGTGGCAGCGGTAGGATCTAAGCGAATGCGAACGGCTTAATTCACCGCTTGATGAACAGTCTGCAGCAAGCTAATATGTCCGGAGTCTTTGTTTTTAACGGGAACCATTTGATAAAATGGCTGAGGTAGATTACAGGTTTGGCGGCAGACGGCTACCTGAACAGGTGGTTTGACCCTTGAAGCCTTATCGACGTGGCGCATTTTGTATCTCACACGGTCTAGGTCAACTCAAGCGGATGCCTTATGAACTGATTACTGTACAGGCGACATTTCAGCGGCTAATGGAGGCGTACTAAGTAAATTGCAGTACTAGCTGCTTTTTGTACATCTCGTTGATGTCATCGTAAATTCAGGGGTTCAAGAGACATCCATACCGTTTTTTAGATGTAATTTCTGTCGTTAACGCCGGCAGTGCTTGTTCGTTATGTAGGAGGTCGTATATCTCGATCGTTGAATTTTCCAGGCTCTCTTTTAACCCAGAGAAACTTGTGGTGATTACAGAACTTCCTGGTCGTGGTCTTTTACTACCGTCGAGTCGTCCCGAGATCTTGCCAAGGTTACCTAACCACTATACAATTTGTTTAAAGCGTCCGCCTTTTCTGCGCCTCATCAGAGAGCATTTTTTTGCTTTCAAAGGGGCCCTAACAAGTGAATTATATAACACTTCTGGGAAAAGTTACCTATCGAAACATAGTGCCAACATCAGCAGAGGTGCTAGTCCAATTTGGCGTGGACGTAGAGCGCGTGCTAGCCTAGGCGAATAAACATTTTCGATTAAAAGAGAAGTGCAGCCGTCGGAGACAGTGTGCTTGGGTGTTGTTTAGACGATAAGGGAACTTCACCAATATCTGTATGGAGAGCGGTTCATCATATCAGGTCGCAGTAGCATGCTGATGTATTTGTAGAGCAAGAGGGACTTATACCAAGCGAATTCAGTGGGTCTAGGAGATGTTGGAATACGACTTCAATGTGCAGTCTTGAAGTAGCACGACAACCCGTAGTTGTCCTGTAGCGACTATAGTAATACTCCTGAAAAGGCTGATAAGTTACGGTGCGTTATCTGACGAACCCGCATGGATTTGCGGTGGTGATTATGCTCAACAGAATGGTTCGATTTCTATTACGGGTAGTCAGACAATACCACTTCTGGTCGCGAAGCCTCTGGCCGATCTTCCCGTGATCGACGATGTCAACTTTATTCGCTCTGTCATCAAGACCATTTGGATTTAACAAAGACTGACTCCCTGAGGCTATAAAACCGGTGCTATTGAGTAGAGAGTATTGCACGCGTTTCGTTCATTTTTTTCGTGCCCACCGATTGACAGCCCGGGCCCCGGTAAAAACTCTCACCGCCCTTTAGAATTAGCATGGGTCCATGGAGGTGGTCTTAAAATACAAGGCCATCTACTTTTAGGACCGACTTCAATTTTTGGCACGTTCCAATATCCGCCATTTAAGGACCGTCGTAATAGAGTAGATGTACGGCACGATTACGGCGCGTCTAAGAATTTGCTATAATCACCGGCTTCCCTGTCTGCACGATGGTCCCGACAGTCGTTTTTATAGTGAATAATATGGTCAGCGAGGTCCTAGGCGTGACACTATTCGAACTACTCCACGGGTTTAAGGCCTTGCTGTTAGAAGAGTTACTGAAGTCGCGGTTAGCCTTAGCCCGATCGTTTGGTATCCAAGCTACGGATAGAGGCCCATGCCCGGTTTCGTTAATGGAGGCGGGCTTCCGAAGAACGAAACTTTCTTGTGCAGAACGCTCCGGTTTAGTGAGCCCGTCTTCCTATGCCTCGCATGCAGCCCTACACGTTCCGGAAGCTGCTGTCCACGTTCAAGCCTAAATGAAACGTCGAGAAGTAAGTCACACGGTTAGCCTATCGTTTACGGAGTTCACGGCGGCACCTGTCGCCGCCAATCTACAGAATCTCATGAAAGACTGAGCGCGGGATAAAGACATTCTGTTCGGTAGCATGGACGAATGAAATAGGTATATAAATTACACAATACATGTATTTCCGGTTTCGGCCGGCTGTGACTACATACATCCCCCGCCGGCTGGTCAATGGTAAGCCTCCAGCAGTCGAAGCTCGCTACCGGCGCATCAGGTACTCTTTCGCCTTTTCCCCTGATGGACACCACCATTATATGAAAGTGCTTAGAAAACGATTGTGAGCTTCTTGAAGCTTCTCAAGTCATTTCCTGTCACGCGCGATTCACTGTACTCAGCGAGGTAATAAAATAATCTACGATATAGGGAGTTTATTGTACAGGAACGGATAAGAATGCAGAAAAGGAAATTTTCGAAGAATTAGTAACACATATATGGGGTCCCAGCTGCCGTATCAATAGCTCTACGCATGTAGAGCTCTTAGTACAACGATCTAGTAACATCGACCCCCTAATACAATTGGTAAATATTGTTTGTAAATACCTTGTAAAGGCAAAATTTATAAAATTTCACATGACTATTTCTTCTTTAAACCACTCAGTATCTCTGCACGACGACGTACTCTATAAATATTGTATGCTATGAATACTTTAAATGTAACCTTAAATTTTCAAAAACAAACTAAATAAAAAATACTACGTAGATATTTAAATAATCCTCACGAACACTTTTTGCTTAAGCTCTTCATTACAAATATCCTACACTTGTCTCTCTGAAATACGTGCGTGTATCGATAATTCTTTCGCCCATTGTTTACAATCACCATGGAAAGAAGCTTCCACTCAGAGACTTAGATGTATTTTAACATATTCATAACTACACCTTGCTCAGCTACTTATATCAACTTCTGTTGGTGTTTATATATATTTAAATGAGATATCTTAACATACAGCTCAGAAACCTTAGTTACACTGATCATAAATAAACCAAATATTTTAAAATTAAAGCTACCGACATAGTCAGGCAAAGATTAAATTCTTCCCACCCAATTGAATCATAAGCAGCCTGAATAAGTATCTTGCAGAAAGCGGCTGCATGCTGTGCCTTTTGTCTAGGTAAGCTTTAGCACATGGGGATATTGACGTAATAAATTATGTAACAAACGCGTTGGAAGTAAAGAACACTTGTAAATTTTAACAGTCCTCTGTTACGCTAATTGATGCTCGACGCCTTTAATAGTACAATTATCTTTAGATTGTACCTCAATATCACAAAAAATGTAGAGAAAAAATTCATACATGGTTATTTCTGCGAACGCTGAACCGCACATGATATTTTAGGCGGTATCTACTATTCTCTGAGGGATTTTTAACTTAATATCCCCTTTTCTTATTTTAAAACATACTAGCTTTTAGATACATATTTTTGGATAATAATATTTAGGATTCTTCTGCATGTTACCTTCGCTCAGATTCTAGAAAGATTGTATAACGTTTCGTACACCCTGTACGGATATATTTATGTAAATATATATATATATAGAATGTACTAGATGAGTATCGCCTAGTTTATGTGATTATGTAAAGAACGATGATCTTACAGAGATGACAATAGCATTGCACAAGAGTTCGCTCAAATTTTTCGAAAATGTTTTTCATAAGACATTTGTTGAATAAAACCTTATATCATAAGCACACTGGTTCAACGAACCCAATGCTCTGTCTCAAATGTATAGAATAGAATTGTATTTACATGATATGTTAATAGATCAACGGTATTAGTGTAGCAAATTGTAGAAATCTACACAGAAGGCAATGCCTTGCTCGCCATATTGCTGTTTGGTAAGCGTCTTTTTAGCAAGATCATCTTTATTGTTAGCCAACAATTTTCCGCCATGCCATGCCGCATTAACTGGGTCGTCCAGTTTAACATGAATGTCGTAGAGCTCTGGAACGAGGCTCCGCAGGTCACTAGCGACTCGTTCGCGAAATCCCGGAAAAAGTGCATTGCCACCAGTTAGGAGAATATTTGAGTACATATGCGGGTGCACCTAAAATGTGGAAAATGCACATTATCAATCATCAATCATTATCATGTATGAAATTAGGACGCTAAATGTACTCGCCCTCCCGTCATAGTACAACGGTGTGAGTGTATTTGAAAAAAACAAGCTAGCAATTATGATGTTTTATAAAATAAAACATTGCATGATGGATTATAACACATTACTTTAGCATGGTATATACGTACGTCCTTGGGCAATGACTTGACAGCGTGCGTCATTGCTTCACAGATTCCCATTTGATCAATACCAACATCAGATGGGTGAAAGAGCAGTTCTGGGACCTACGGAAAAACGGTGACATAAATAAAGTAATTGAGCACAATCATATACAGAATATTTCCTTTTATTTTAATTTTTGGTCAAAAATCGTTTGATATCAGGTCAGCTTTTTTCAGACAAAATACTTTGTTTTTCAGGAAATTCGGCTGCAGTCTTGTAAGGTGAAGAGTGAACCGCTTAGTACCAGTATCTACTTGATATAGATCAATCAATTTCAATTCAAACTTGAAACTTCAAAAAGTCAATTTTCTTCTAGTACCCACATATATTGAGACGAGCAAGCAGAGAGTGCATTTAATAGTCTAGCAGATACTCAAACCCCGACTTGAATTAACTTTTACAGTGTTTATTACTATATACACATTCAGCTGTGTAGGAGCGGATATACTATGCATTAGTTGAGTGCAACTGAAATCGACTCTTCTTCATAATGGCTCGCTTACTTGAAACCGCTCCAGGTTCATTCGTACAATCTGTTCGGTATCCGTTGCGCGCCCATTGGTTTGTTCCTTTGGTCTAACAAAGCCACGTTTAATCGACGTGTAATCAGGCAGGACATAGTCACGCCAAATTACATTATCCGGCAGACACTTTCGGGCTATGTCCATATCAGAGCGGTAATTCTGAGAGACGAAACATACATCTTCCTTTACCTAAAATGTTTGTCAACTAACTTTAGATTCTGCAAGCGTTTAGCTGAAAAGCTGTAACATCAGTTAATCTTTTAACTGTTTTTTTTTTATATGTTTACATGCGTAGGACGTTGTTGACCAACAAAACCCTCAACGGATTCTCACAAACATGTCTTCAAAGAACTGGATTAATTACCTGATTAATGACGTAAGTTTCATCCATGACGTTAAGTTGCCGAAATGAAATAACATCCTTCAAATAGTTTGTAAGTTTCTTGCCTCCGACATTGATCCTACGAATTCCCTCCTTCACGCGACGTCCCTTTACATACGGTACCACATGGCTAAAAGAGTAACCGGAATCCAACACCAGACTGCACAATGCCGATGGATTCTCCTGTAGCAAATAAAAGCAAAAGTGAGCCAGTTAATTTTCTATCTGTTTGTTCAGAGTTTGCTGGGATGACGGAAAAAGGAAATGAATTCAACAAGAAACCCTTAATCTTCCGAAAAAGCATCACTGGCATATTGCACTGGCACTAATCTATCGCTGACAGTCAATATCTCTAAACGAATCGATAAGTGAGTTTTTTCGATCAGAAGAACTCGATTCAAGAAATCCGTAACCACTCTTTTATTCTGATTAATTTAAAAAAACCGTCATCAAAAGTTCGTAATACTTGTTTTTATTACGCTCTTATGAACGTTACCCATATAGCTCATTTGAGAATTTGCTATGTAGGACAGACGAGGCATCTAATCTTAGAACGCAGAACTTCTTATAGTCAATATAATATTTCTATTATTTTCTGTGAATTGTTGTATTTTTTGGAAAAAAAACTATATTCAACTACGTCACTTACTTGGTGGTATTTATATGCAACAAGGGAACTAGGATTAATAACACATAGAGATTGAACACCGTAGTCCTCGAAGAAGATTTCTGTCAAGTTCTCCTGAATTGAGCAGAAGTCGAAATAAGGCTCGGTCAGGATAAGACCTGTCGACGAAAAATCTACACCAAGGCAT
Source organism: Varroa jacobsoni (assembly GCF_002532875.2). Classification (NCBI taxonomy): domain Eukaryota; kingdom Metazoa; phylum Arthropoda; class Arachnida; order Mesostigmata; family Varroidae; genus Varroa; species Varroa jacobsoni. Next base: position 162,488 of record NW_019214305.1, read on the forward strand.
TCTGAGCTGAACACATAGTCCCAAACCTGTTAATAAAATGTACAGCAATGCTTATGAACCTTTTCTCTTACATTTAACTCACGTTTTACAAATATTGTTTTTTTATTTATTTTAATATTTGTATTTATATTAATGTTTTATCAATATTGTTTGATGGTTTGTTAATTTACTAACTTTATTGAATAACGTTTGATTAAATCACATTTTGTTCGTCTTGAGTTCTTTCAATAATACTTATCGATTTGTCTACATTTTTTGATGCTACAATATACACGACAATTTCAGTTGTTATCCAAATAGATAGGCAGTAATGCATCGTCAGGCAACTTTGTTAAAATATACGACTTAGACCTACTTATCCACCCCCAACCATGATATCTTGATCGATCCCATTTACTTTTTACAGTGGAAACCAGCTTTCGTTTACAAAGGTGCACTCGTTGATTTACCTGCTTTTGAACTTCCCAATTAACGAGGTAGCCTCTTTCGTGGCACAAAATATAGTACAGCTGTGACATATCTTTACAGTCTTCGACCTGGAAAAGATCCGATAAGTTGATCCGATGATTTCTATTAAGCCACTTTAATTCTAATCTTGATGATAAAGATCTGTTTGTGACCGCAGGGCGGTAATATATTTAGTAGTAATGGCCTTTAGTTGAGAGCTGCATAAACAATTATTCGACTAGTTGTAGACACCACATGAATTAGATGAAAAGTTTATTTATATGTTGAAAGCTTTCGGTCACAGTTATAGCGCAAACTAGTTATCTAATTGACATGTTAAATTCTGTCATCTAGCTCGTCTACCAGTTGAATTAATCCAAACACCACGTGGATCAGTAGTACTGATCCTGCTTTATACAATTGACAGTTTAAAGAACGTTACCTGGTCGCCGATGAATCGCCTCCGGGTTTCAGATTTCGCCTTCGTGATTGCGTTCGGTATTAGCCGTGGTTGGTTATCAGTGGCATAGCCGACCTTCAGGGAGTTGGCCCCGTTGTCCATTATGAACATATGCTCGGCTGCCATGACGCTTTGTCCTTTCGGATCCGTTAAGCTAAAATAGCTAGCAAATGTCGTGCTTACCTAAAAAAACACACCACATAAATAGATTCAACTACACAACAAAACGTAGGCAAGCTTTATTATATTGGAAGTACCTTTTTTGGGCGTGCTAAATATATATTCTGACCTCAACACCGCAGTCAGATCACAATGTAATATTCACCTAGCTAATATCTGAGCACCACATCTATGCACTACTAAGACACAGGAAGCTTGTCCGACGAAGTCTAATGTAAAACGGTTTCAAATCGATAATAAGCAATAGTACCGGCCTCCCCTTGTTTGTCACTTGCTATTATTCTGAAGTTCATAGTTCAATGACACGTACTTTTTTTAGTATAGTCAATGCTGGACTACTTTAACAAGGGAGACCTTTTTATCCACTACACATACAGCAATCAATTAAGTGCTATCTGCATTTCGTTTGCGATCATTTGGGTAGCTTCACAATTGAATTGGGGCAAAGCACCGCCTTGGCGCGCATGTTGTTTGTTTCCAATTGAGTAGCGATTGGATGTAGCTGCGGCGCGTGTTCTGCAAAGACTGTTAATTTGGTCTAAATCGCCACAGATTCGGAATATATCTGATGCGATCCGTCACAACTGGTCATCGCCGTACAAAATGTAATGTTAGCTAATAAAAATCCGAAAAAAAGTGGTCGTTTGCAGAAACTGAAGAACTGCTACGGGTTCTTTCGTTCCTCTCAAAGTGGAGAGAGAGCTTTCGCTTTCAAGTATAATCAAACTGCCGGTCACCCAACTGATGTAAACAAACTACCTGAAGCAGTTATGCAAATGTCTTCATGATCGTGTTTTGTACGATCATTTCCGATTTTGTGTCATTTCGTCAAACGCTAGGAAGTTTGTGAAATTTGGTATAGGAGGTTGGCAAATAATATCACCAGTTAGTGCACCCTGTGCCATAGATATCCCGGGGGCGACAAATTGTACTGTTATCTTGACTCACTTTAGGATCAGTTAATTTTAAAATGGGACGTCGTTCGCTAACCTCTACAAAAGGAGGGAAGTTTATGAATCCAACAGATCAGGCTCGAAAGGAGGCGCGTAAAAAGGAACTAAAGAAAAACAAAAAACAACGTATGGCGGTACGACAAGCTGTCCTTAAGGGTAAAGATCCACACGCAATCATCGAAGACCTAATCAAGATTGATGAAATGCAATTCAATGTCACTTCTACTGCAGCTCCACCACTTTCCGAAAAGGTAATTTAGGCTTTAATAATCCTGTGTGTAATTAATAAATAGTGTCACAAATATATATA